>NC_061111.1:79880750-79980839 GCF_002878395.1 Capsicum annuum
AGCGTGTTGCCTTCTCTGTGTGCATGAACTACTTCAACTGCTGCATTTAAAAAACTGGATTTGATTTTTCCTATCTCTACTGCTATTCTCCATAGCACTTTCCAACTCCCATCCAGAATGTTGTTTATAGTTAAGGAATTAGTTTCCATAACTAAAGGAATAAGCTGATTCTAGATACAATAATCTAGACCCATCCTAAAATCAATAACCTCAATAATTAGTTTAGAATTATCTTCTAACTTTCTTTGTTCAGCATATATTAAATCACCACTCTCATTTCTCACACAAAATGTTGTTGAACTAGTTCTTAGATTACCCCTTGCAGCCCCATCTAAGTTGCATTTGTACATTCCCAGCTTGGGGTTTTTCCAGTACACTAGTTTACAATCAATCCTAGGTGTGTATTCCTTCAAAAAGTTTACCATTTCAATCCATGTAAATGGGATCTTTAACAACCATGGATATGCACATTTTACCAAATATTACAAATTCCTACAAATTTCCAACTTCATGTTATTGAGAGACATTCTTCATCCATGCTTTAGAATGTTCCTTCTTTTCCAGATCTTCCAGAGTATAAACATAGGGGCAACTTTAAATACTATTCTAAGTTTTGGAAAAACATCTGCTCTCCACCGCTTATACACAACCTCTTTAATCTTTTAAAAAGGTTCTTCAATATTAGTACCTATAGCAAAAAAACTCCATACAATTTTAGAGTCAGGGCAATGCATAAACAGATGATCAAAAGTTTCTAACTCTTCATTATCATAGCAGCTGCAAGAAATAGCTTGACTGCTCCCCCATCTGAGTATTATTTCTCCAATAGGCAGTCTCTTTTTCCACAGTGTCCACACAAAGAAAGAAACTTTAAAAGGCACCCCTTTTAACCATATATTCTTGATGTTATTAGAAACAATACCTCTTTGTCTTATACACCTACCAGTGCTATTCAACATCCACCATGGCTTGTCCTAAACTTTTGATTCTTCTGAATAATTAACATTATTGATTATATATTGATACAAATCCTCAGAGAATAACTATTGCATTAAATCAGTATTCCACTTCCCGTTTATATACATTTGTGAAACCTCTTTCCAATATTAGATATAGGCTTATAAAAATAAAGAGCCCCAAGTTGAGTCTAATTATCAAACCAAATGCTTGAATGTCCCTTCTTTGGTTCCCACTAGATTTCTTGGTCAAACATGTCTCTAGCCTTTAACATATTCCTCCAAATCAATTTTCCACCTCTCCAATCCACCATTTGAAGTCTCACTTTTTTGCAATATTTATTCCAAAGAAAGTTAGCCCATATAGACTTTTGAGTTCTAAAACTCCACTACAACTTAGCAAATAAGGCTTTAGAAACATCAAATAATGATCTAAAACCCAAACCACCTTCTTCTTTTTGTTTATAGATCTCATCCCATGCCACCCAATGCTTGTTTCTGCCTTCTTCTTTAAAATTTCATAGGAATCTTGCAAAAATCCTATGTAAGTGATAAATAACACACTTTGGAGGGATCGTAGCAAACAACAGGTATATAGGAATGCTACTAAAAACATTATTAATCAAAATAGCCTTACCTCCAAATGATAAGAATTTACCTTTCCAAGCCTATAGCTTATTTTGAACTTTTTTCAACAAGTCTGCAAAATGAATCTTCCTTTTCTTTGCATGTCCAATTGGATAACCTAGATACATTAAAGGAAAAGTATCTTTCTTAAAACCTGTACACCTTTCCACCTGACAATTAAGAGCCTGAGCAGTCTTATGATAAACAAAAAAGGAACTTTTTTCTTTATTAATTAATTGCCCGAACTGCTTTTCATATTACTCCAGAACATTCATAACTAGGTCTAGAGATTTTGAATCAGCAGACATAAAAATAATTGTTTCATCAGCATATGCTAGATGATTAATCTCATCACTCCATTTCCTCAAAGTTATGGATGTTGCCATGATTTAAAGTAATGATACATTTTGATATTGAGAAGGATTAATTAGATTTGAGTCGAGTTAGGAATCCACAAATTGATTATAATTTGATAAATGAGAAAGAGATTTGAGTTGATCTTCTTGGTAGACCCTTGTGATGTTTATGGTAGATTTTCTAATGCGTTCTGAGCTTCTGTCTGGGAGTTTTATTTAGCACCGAGTGGAAAATGTTGTATTTCCCCCAAAACTATGTGCCCCCGTAGGATTGATATTATATTTATGGGCCAGAGGCCTAGTAAGTGGTTATGATCACTAAATTGAGGTTGTACTCCCTGGCAAGAGTATGACGCTCTCGTCAATGTGGGGTTTTCTCCTTAAGAGGGAAAAATGTTGGACTCCATGTAGCTCACATGGTTTATGTCAGTTATAAGAACTTCTCATGTTCATAAGAGTTGAGTTTCTTGAAATATAGAGTCACTCCGAGTCTTGAGTGGAAGAGTTGAGTTGTTTATGATGATTTATGAGGTTTTTATCACATTATTTATTTACTATGAGATCATGAAAAGTATATTTCAATCTAACTCAAGCCAGGTGAGCCATCATTGTACATATGAATATTTTCATGAAATTGATGATGATTTTTACATTGTTGCATGCACCCCGACATACTCAGTACATTCCAAAGTGCTGACCTACATATTTTTCTATGGGCTATATTTTCTCGTAATGTAGGTTCAGGTACTCAGCCGCAGCCGCAGCCCCATTAGCGATATTCGGGTGCCTCTCTACGTTTCCTCAGTGGTGAGTCCTCATGGTTCGAGGACAGTATCTATATTTTTATGATATTGTTTTTTTGTTATGGCATTCAGTACTGTTGAGTCAGTTGGGGGTTTGTCCCAAAGGCTCCTTGATTTTGATGTATAGAGGCTTTGTCACACTAGAGGGATGGTATGTATAGACATTTAATATATATTTTGGTTGTATAGTTTAATATTCTCTAGTATCTCTCTTGAACCCGATGTGATATATCTCTTTATTATGCATAACTATTGTTGAATTGAGTTCCTTGAGGTAGTGTCTGGCTCCGACGGTTAACTTGGGGCTATGTGTAGCCCTAAGTACCGTGTGATATCTCAGGATAGAAATTTCAGGGCATTTCAAAGCTTGGTATCAGAGCGCCTAAGGTTTAACGAGTCCTAGGTCCTAGGGAGTCTGAAAAGTCGTGTCACATAGAGTCTTGATCATCGGAGTGTAGCGCGCCGCATCTATGAGCGAGAGGCTACATGACCTTTTAGGAAAAGTTATTTCTTTCTTTCTAAAGTTTATCGTGCCTGCAACTGTCTCTTTACCTACGATTGACTCCTGCTCTCTTATAATAGAAAATGCCTCCTCATCGAGCTCATAGAAACAATGAGCAACATCAAACCATTGATCACTTGAATGAGCATGTGTCTCATGTGGAATTTTGGATAATTTTTCAGGCGCTAGCCCAGCCAGTTACCGCCAATGCTTAAACTAACGCCCAGGCTTCTGTTTCTCCTCCGCAAGAGAATAATTCTGCTGCAGCTCAAGTTTGTGACTTTATACGGATGAATCCGCATGTGTTCTATGGGTTGAAGTCAGGTGAAGAACCATAGATATACTTGGATAAAGTGAGAAAGATCACCCAGATTATGCACGTGACTGAGGAGAAGAGTGTTGAATTGGCTGCCTATTGAATAAAAGATGTTGCGTATGATTAGGTGGAGATGTGGAGGAAGAGTAAAGGGGAGGGTGCCACTCCCATGACTTAGAAGTATTCCAGGATGCGTTCTTGCACAAATTCTTTCCTCTTAACTTTCCCAAGGAGGTCCTAGGTTTCACCATGTGTTGTAATGCTTTAGGTATTGGATTAGGTGTTGTGCTAATGTAGGAAGGAAAGGTAGTTGCTTATGTGTCTTTTCAGTTGAAGCTTCATAAAAGGATTTTATCCTACCCGTGATTTGGTGTTATGAGCGATTGTGTTTGCTTTGAAGTTGTGGAGGCACTACTTGTATGGAGTCCATTGTGAGATCTTCTCAAATCATCACAGCCTTCAGTAATTCTTCACCTAGAGAGATCTTAATATGAGGCAGAGTCGTTGGCTTAAGTTGTTTAAGGTTATGACTTGACTTGTCTTTATCATCCGAGCAAGGCTAATTTGGTTATGTACACCTTGAGCCAAAAATTGAATAGCATGGATATCTTGGCGCATCTTTTGACCCAAGAGAGGCCTTTATCCTTAGCGATTCAACCTTTAGCTATCCAGATGGTTAGACTTTATATTTAAAAATCTAGGAGCATTTTGGCATTTGTCGAGGCTAGATCTTCTTTGATGGAGTAGATTCAAGCTCATCAGTTTAATGATATTAGATTGAGTTTGATTTGAGATGAGGTGCTAAGTGGTGAGGGTAAGAAAGCTTCACTTGATTCAGATGGAGTTTTAAGGATTGGGGCTGAGTTTATGTGTCGAGAGTGGGTGATTGGATTAGGATAATCTTTGAGGATGCCCATTATTCTAGATATTCCATCCATCCAGGTGTGACTAAGATGTATCATGATATAAGAAAGAACTACTGGTGGGGTGGTATGAGGCGAGATATAGTGGATTTTATGGCTCGTTGCCTATGTTGTAAGCAGGATAAGGCTGAGCATATGAGACCTTGTGGTTTACTTTCGAGGTTACCCATTCCCGATTGAAAGTGGGAAAAGATCACTATGGATTTTTTGACTGGTTTGCCTCCTACATCTTATGGTTCTGATACCGTGTGGGTCATCATGGATTGATTGACTAAGTTAGCTCATTTTATTCAAGTTCAGGTCTTATTTAGTGCTGAAAGGTTGGCTCGTATCTAAATTTGTGAGATTGTGACTCTGTATGGTATGCCAGTGTCTATTATTTCAGATCAAGGTTCTGTGTTCACATGTTACTACTAGAAGATTTTTCAGGATGAGTTAGGTACTCAGATTGATCTTAGCACGACATATCACCTCCAAACTGACGGTCAGTTAGAGTAGACTATTTAAGTTTTGGACGATTTCTCTACGCTTGTGTGATGGATTTTGGTAGACAGTGGGAGCATCATTTGGCTTTAGCACTGTTTGCATAAAATAATAGCTACCATTCCAGTATTGATATGGCTCCTTTTGGAGGCATTGTATGATATGCTTTGCCCTTCCCAATAGGCTGGTTTGATGTTTCAAAAGTGAGACCTCACGGTATTTACTTGCTTTGTGAGTCTTTGGACAGAGTCTAGATCTTTTAGGATAGACTTAGAGCATCTCAGAGTAGGCAAAAGTGTTATGCAAATTGTAGATTTTGTGCCTTGAGATTTAGTGTTGGTGATTGTGTTTTCCTTTGAGTTTCACCCATGAAGGGTGTGATAAGTTTTTGAAAGAGGGGTAAGCATAGTCTTAGGTATATTGGTCCATTTGAGATTCTTTGGACCGTTGGTAATCTGGCCTATGAGTTAGCTTTGCCTCCAGATTTATCAGTTGTTCATTAGTTCTTCATGTTTCGATGCTTCCTCAAGCAGGAATTTAGTCAATTCGGATTCCATGGAGGGAACCATCCTCAATTTCAAAGATGTTCGTTTTCTGCCCGCGCCTTCCTCAGTTAGTGCTCCCGTATATAAGAACAAGCAGGATCAGGAGCAGGGGAATAGACCTATCCCATCCAGGTCTCAGGAAAATGTAAGTAACAGACCTCGTCCTCCTTTATATGCCAAGTGTGGTAGAGATCATTTTGGTGAGTGTTTTGTTGATCAGAGGGGTTGCTTTGGTTGTGGCAAGTTGGGCCACCGACTTAGAGATTGTCCATATGCTAGACAAGGGAGTCGAGATGCTCGTCCCTAGAGTCAGGTTACTAGTGCCCCCACTCCCGTGTATCAATGGTATCGACACGATGACCAATACACCACATCGAGTTCACATTGGTTCACTAAAATTTGCAGTGAAAGTTGGAGAAAAATATCCGTCGATACGATGGGCGACACGACACATTAAGATAGCATCGACCTACTATTTTGGTCACCCAAATATGATTAAAACGAGGTCCAAGAAATCAGAAACTCACCCGAAGAGACCTATTGACACACCTGATCATGATTCAATCGAAGGATCGACATTTTAAGGTCATAAGGGTCGTAAAATAAGATCGCAAATTTATGAGGGCTAAAATAATTCTAAGTACAAACAGTTTGCTGAAATTTTTAAGTCGAGGACCTCTTTTCATGCTTTAAAGGACTGATTGAAGCTATGATTTTATGGGGTCTTATAGTTAAATAGATCAACCTCATAGGGTTCTGACACCTTTAGTTAGAAGTAGTGCATTTAGTACCTCCATTTGTCATTCAGCCGCTCAGTTTGAGTTTGTACACACTCAAATTCCTACTCCTTCGGGCACGTTAGGCTGTAAATTTGTACTCCACATTATAGGTACAATTTGACTTTCTGTATTTTAGTAATTTTTGGAATTTTGTCAGGGTTTTTCATTCACATTATTGTTTCAAGCTTAGTTATTACTATACAAGTAGTCTTATAACTTATGTAGATTCGTGCATAGGTGAAAAACCGCATAGATAATTTCTATTAGTAATGGACTGAGTGGATTAATGTGGTAATTTTATTGGTTTGTAATAGTTGGGTTAAAGTACTTTTTTCTTTGGCATTATGGCCTTGTTGTGACCTTAGAGTGCTACTGGTTATGTTTTTCATTTTCTTATACCACTTGCACATTATATAATTATTGTCAATGTTATTATTTTGACATTGAATGATTGTTCAATAATAGATGACTAGATTGGTGTTATCTAGTTAGTATTTCCCTTTTTGTGATTGTTATCCATTTTTCCTAGAGCCTTGGTTGGTTGGTCTTCCTTTCTCTTAGTGAGGTAAGGTCGATTGTCTGGTGGGTTGTAAAAATGAAGGTAGGTTTGGCCTTTTATGGCATTGTTTTAATTCTAGCATTGATAACTCATTTCTATGGTCCACTATAGAGATTGATCAGATTAGGGTTTGTCTTTCTGGATTGGCTAATTTATTGCCTAGTAGTGGTCTTAATCATGATATCGGTGTTGTTTTGGGTACTCCATTCTTCTGATATTATGTAGTACATTATTTTGATAATTTGAGGTTGGTTTAAGAGGGTGAATTCAAAAACTCTTTAGTTTGGTAATTGGTTCTGCCCAATATGATTTCGTAGGATGCCTCTACTTTGTGATATTTGCCAGGATATCAGTTACCAGTGGCAAGGTGGGTGCCTTTTGTGATTGTGTATTGGTTTGACCAGATTTAGGGCAATATTGTACTATTATGTGTTTCTCATACTTAGGATATCTCTAGTACTATTCACAACCTTAGTGAGTTCTTAGTTATGCTTTAATGCATTAAGTCATTCAACAGATGCAGAGTTGATAGCTTGTGTCTTTTACCGGTGGTTCTCCTAGTTGTGATTTTGTTCTTCAGCAACATTTCATTTTGGGCTCTTGCGAGATCATTAAGGATAGGCATGGTTTCCTATAGTAATGTTGACTTAGGTGTTTGTCCTTACTTTAAATTTTTTGCTCATGTCTCGATACTTAGTCAGCAATAGGATTGGTTTGGACAGTTGAAATCGAGCTGTTCAGCTTCAATGTCAAGCTTTTAGCTATAAGTTGTATAACTTAGATGCAACATCTATATACAAATTTGTTTCAGTTGAGAATTTGTTTGTAAGCTAGCTAAGCCTATTCATTACCTACTGACTTAGTTTTCTTATGTTCAAATAGGGTATGCTTGATAGGTGATCGGATGATAGTTCAAATAGGGTATTCATTACCCCTCTATATGCTTGGCATTTACTACTCTTGATTTGACTCTTCATTTTCACTGAAATTTTTGATTGTCTTCTCAGTAGAAGAAGTGTGATTAAGTTGGCTTAGCATGATTTCACCCATAGTCAGTTGGGTATTCTGAAGAGGATCATTTGGTTTTGGGAGTTTATGCTTTAATATTTTATTAGTCATTTATAGGGTCATCTAGACCAGTTGTAGCTTTGAAATGATAGTATAGTCTTTGATCATCTCCAATATATTATCCATGTATCACCTTATGGAATTATTCTTATGCTTGTTGGTATGGATTTTTAATAGGACCCGAGCCCGAGCCTTGTCATAATGGGCATTCCAAGTCCAACCAGGACCGGGGACAACCCCCTATTACCCAAACCAACCACCTATATCCAGCCTTAAATGGGCTGTATTTCGAACATATAACAAGCTAGAATTATTATTCTCATTACGACTCTGGTATAGGGTTACAATCGTGACCAACCCAACGGAGTCCAACCATACCGCACCAACCATCCAACCATACCAAACCAAACCATAGACCATAAACAAAAGGGAATACCAAAACTTAATATGAAAATCAATCCCAAAATGTAATATGATGGAACAGTGAGAAATCTTGTCTAATGATGCTAGCCTCAATATCAATACCAGTTGCTAAGGCTAACACCTCTACGAATCCTAACCACACCAACTCCGAGAAGTACCACAAAGCCTCTATCCAATAGAATAAATAAATCTGGTTAGGACATACCCCCAACCATGGCCAAAACCAATATCCAAAATAAAAGAGAAGTGTGTAAAGAAATCCATAACATGAAATGATGCCTCCCGAAAGGATGAAAGCTCAACACTTTAGTCCAAATGCTGATACCAAATCAACGTGCTAAACAGGAAGAGTAGAATGGACTGTTCCTACATAGCATGGGTATACAACCACTAGTAGACGGGGTTAACAAGTGACCGCTTGCATGAATATCAGGGTAAAGATAATATAATACCAGTCATAATACCAAGTAAAACCATCCATAATGTATACAACCATACATATATAAGTGTCGGGAAAGGGGATTCGGATTAGCATGCATTTAATAATTTTACATGGGCTGTGTATGTTTGCCGTCCTAATCACCCACGGGCTATATGGGTTCAGCTCTCCCTACAAAAAGGGACCCAGTGCGTGTAGCCTCACAACTAGGGAATATCCCATGGGATGACTTGTGCATCCCCCAATATAAAATGTGAAACATGCACATGGTCATCGAAGATGCTTCATATTAGCAAATATGAGTTTTTGATTTTGGTCCTCCCCCAAGGGCCTCCATCCTCCACGTCTTAGATACACAACCCATCATTAATCCCCAATTAAAAATATGTACAAAAAATCCATTAACCATTTATTAAGAAAGGCCAATATTGGTGGTGTCGTCATACCACCAATTAGTTGTACGTAAAATCTATAGCCAAACTATTTTGGTTAAGGGGACTGAAGGTGCCCTTCCATATATCATATTAAATCCACTTAGGATACTTCCTTGTTATCCACAATCATAACCATTTAGCCTTTAGCCTCCTCAAACCATTTAAACCAGGCATAACTCCTTTATCTAGTTTATAATATGCTAGAGTTCCATTAAAAGATGTCAATGCAATGAACATATCTTTATAAGCATTTTATCAAACACCTTGAGGGCATAATATAACCATAACCAATTCTAAAGACCATCAAACCATTACCATGCAATATAATTGTCCAAATCAACCATTGATGCATATAAAACATAAGTAAAACCATAGGAAATCATAACCAAACATTTAATATCAAAATCCCCCAAATAATAGTTGAAAACCATAATCATGAAATAGTAAAAACTTGAAATCAATGTAAAACAATAAAATCAATCATATAAACCATGCCTTAAGTTGAAGTTACAATGAAGGAAGAGAATCATGCCTTATACAAAAGAATTGATGGAAAGAAATTACCATGACAAACCCTAAAGCAATCTGTAAGATGAAACCCTAGCCTTCTTTCCCCAAAAACTCTTGAGAGAATTATGTGATGTTTTGGAATTGTTTCTAAGTGTTAATGAATAGAATAATAGGGTAAATAACCTCCAAAGTGTATTATAAGTAATGGGTCCTAGTTAGGGTAAGTAGGGAAATGTCCATAATACCCCCACTTAAATGCCTTAAAAAACCCATCACAAGGATACGGCTGACCAATACAAGTCGTACCCTTCTATATGATCGGTATCCACCACTTGTAACCAAGCCTCATCAAACATAGTCTGGTATACAACTCAGCCAACCAAATCATAACCACAACATACAATAAATACCCATAATCTGTATCCCTGGTAGAATTACAAGGAGGATCAAACACTACCTACCAAACGAGTTCCTGATTAACACTTACAAAGCCCTATGACTCATACCACTAAGTCGTACTCATTCCTGTTACCAAAACTATCCCATCAACTAACACTAGTCAGTATATGACATGACCATACCACCCGTACCCCAGCATACGGCTCGTACCCATAAGTCGTATTAGGCTTGAAGAACGGATTTTCAGGAAATTTTCTTATGGTCAAAACCCAGGATATTTTAGTCTCCCCTACTAGGAATATTCATCCACGAATGATGGAGAAGGTAGGGGTAACCACACATAGATTCATTTGTATTATTAAACATCCCTTCAACAAAGATGTTAATCTTTTCTTTAACAAACTCAAAAAATAAAGAGGTTTTCAAGACACATACCTTCCGCACAAATCCCAAGAGCCGAAAAAAATATGGAAACTTGGACTATATGTCCCCTTCTACTTCCAAAGTAGCTTCTTCCACCTTATGGTTCCACCATAGGACCTTAAATAATAGCGAATCCTTAGTCTGCAAATGACGAACTTTCCTATCTAATATCTCAATCGGGACCTCTTCTTAAGACAGAGAATCCTAGATATCCAATCCTTTTAAAGGAACAATCAAAGAAGGATCACCAAGAAACCTCCTCAACATAGAAACATGAAAGAGAAGGTGAACCAAAATTAAGCTAGATGATAACTCAAACTAATACGTAACATTGCCAACTATCCACAAAATCACATAAGGACCAATGAACCAAGGACTAAGTTTCCCCTTATTGCCAAATCGCACTAATCCCTTTATGAGAGATACCTTGAGGAACACTCTATCCCCAACCACAAACTTCAAGTCTCTATACCTAGCATCAACATAGGACTTTTGGTGACTCTGGGCAGCTTTAAGCCTATCTTGAATCACCTTGACATTCTCCATTGCCTGATTGACCAAATTTTGACCAAACATGTCCGCTTCTCTAAGATTAAACCACCCAATATAAGATCTACAACTCCTACCATACAACACCTCAAAAGGAGCCATACCAATACTCGAATGATAGCTATTGTTTTAAGCGAACTCCACCAAAGGTAGATGCTCAAACCATCTACCACTATAGTCAATTACACAGGTACAAAATAGATTCTCTAATGTCTTAATAGTTCTCTCCACATGCCCATCTGACTGTGGATGAAAAACAGTACTCATACTAACCTTAGTCTCCAACTCTTTCTGAAAAGACCGCTAGAAATAATACATTAACTGCATAGCATGATCAAAGCTAATCAAACAGGTACCCCATTTAACTTCACAATCTCCTGAAGATACAACTATGCATAATCCTCTATCGAAAAGGTATACCATACTGGCAAGAAATCTACAGACTTGGTCATCCTATCCAAGATGACCCAAATAGAATCATACTAATTCTGGGACTGAGGAAGACCGGTAAAAAAGTCCATATTGATCACTTCCCACTTTCATTTGGGTAAATCTATTTCTTGATACAACACTCCTGGCCTCATGTGCTCAACCATAACCCATTGACACACCATGCACTTGGCTAAAAAATCAGCCATATTTCTTTTCATACCATTCCACCAGTAGATATTCTTGAGAACATGATACATCTTAGTTGAGCTAAGATGAACAACATAGTGCGACTTATAAACCTCAGCCAAAACCTTTTGTCGTAGTTGGTCGACATCAGGACCACACAACCTCCCTTGGTATTGTAAAGTACCATCACCACTGATATCAAACACCACTACCTTTTACCCACCAACATCACTCTTTATTTTTATTAGGATCCATCTCTTTCTTCTCTTTAATCTCTGCAAGAAGAGATGACTTGCACCATCATACCACCATCCTTAGAGTCCAAGAGAAAAACTCCAAGATTAGTCAACGATGAATATCCTTCACTAATTCTCGTTTTCCTTCCTCCATGTGAGCCAAACTCCCCATAGATAACCTATTAAGAGCATCAGCAACCCTATTACCCTTACCTAGGTGGTAGTGAAGAATC
Organism: Capsicum annuum; assembly: GCF_002878395.1. Classification (NCBI taxonomy): domain Eukaryota; kingdom Viridiplantae; phylum Streptophyta; class Magnoliopsida; order Solanales; family Solanaceae; genus Capsicum; species Capsicum annuum. The sequence goes on from NC_061111.1 coordinate 79,892,932, forward strand.
ATATCATAATCCTTAAGAAGCTCAAGCCACCTCCTTTGCCTGAGATTCAGCTCTTTCTGAGTGAACGTGTATTGAAGGCTCCTGTGATCTGTTATGATATCCATGTAAACACTATACAAATAATGCCGCCATATTTTCAAAGCAAACACAATTGCTAACAACTCCAAATCATGAGTAGGATAATTCCTCTCATGCACATTCAACTGCCTGGAAGCATAGGCAATCACCTTTCTATGCTGCATCAAAACACAACCAAGCCCTATTAGAGATACATCACAATAAACCTCAAACCCATCATTACCTTCTGGAAAAGTCAGGATTGGAGCCGAAGTTAAATTATCCTTCAACTTTTCAAAACTCCCTTCATAAGTATCCGACCAAGAAAATATAACCTTCTTATAAGTTAACTTAGTTAAAGGAGTAGCTTTCAAAGAAAATCCTTCCATAAACCACCTAAATTACCCAGCTAAACCCAAGAAGCTATGAATATTTGATAGAGTCATAGGCTAAGACCACCTCTTCACCACCACAACCTTCTACGAATCCACCATGATCCCTTCACTAGAAATAATATGACCCCAAAAAGTCACAATGTTTAACTAGATCTCACACTTAGAGAACTTGGCATACAACTGTTGTTCCTATAAGGTCTGTAATACCATATAGAGGTGATTAGGATGATCCACCTCAATCTTTGAATAAATAAGAATATCATCAATAAGGACAATAATGAAGAGATCCAAATACTTCCTAAATACCCTATTCATCAAGTCCATAATTACTGCTAGAGCATTAGTCCCAAATGACATCACCAAGAACTCAAAATGTCCATACTGAGTACAAAAATTGGTCTAAGGGATATCCACCTCCTTAATCTTAAGCTGATTGTACCTAGACCGAAGATCTATATTAAAGAAGAACTTGGCACCCTGTAACTGGACAAACAAATCATTTATTCGAGGAAGAGAATAATTGTTCTAGATCGTCATCTTGTTTAACAGCCTGTAGTCAATTCACATCCAAAGGGAACCATCTTTCTTGTGCACAAACAACACTGATGCACCTCATGGAGAAACACTAGGCTGAATAAACCCCTTATCTAGAAGATCCTTAAATTTCTTCTTAAGTTCCCTTAGCTTACTCGGAGCCATTCTATATGGAGGAATAGAAATTGGATGAGTGTTCAAAATAAATTCAATACCAAATTCTATTTCCCTATCAAGAGGAACACCAGGAAGATCATCCAAAAAGACCTCTAGAAAATTATTAACCATAGGGACCAAAGAAAAAGAAGGACCTTCTGATTTAGAATCCTTAACCCAAACCAAATTATAAAAACAACCCTTATAGATTAACCTCTAAGATATAAGATAAGAAATAAATCTCCCCCTAGGAGCTAAGGAACTACCGTCCTATTCTACAACCGGTTAATCAGGAAACTTAAAGATAACCCTATGAGTCTGACAATCTACAAATGCATAACAAGAATGCAACTAATCCATACCTAGAATTACATCAAAATCTACCATTTCTAACTCAAATAGGCCCACCAAGTTATGCTTAACACAACAACTATAACACACCCCCTATAGACTCTATTAGCAATAACCAAGTTAGCTATTGGGGTAGAAATAGAAAAAGGATCCTAGATAACTTCCATATCAAAACCAAAATACACAACCATATAAAAAAGAGTGACACCAGATCAAGAAAACAATATATGTCATGAGAGAAAAACTATAACATACTAGTAACGACACTAGGTGCTTCCTCAGATTTCTATCGAGATGCCAAAGAATAAAACATATTTTGACCAATATTCAGGAGAAGTAACTGAAGCTGATGCTACCCCACCAGGCGTAGGAGTAAAAGATGAAGCCACATGTAGCAATCTTATTGACTAGACAATCCCTTCCTTCCACATAATAACGCCGATGAGGATGACCACAAAATTGACAAGGAAGACACCAAAAATGATTGACCTTTGCTCACCTTAGATTGGGCAACTTGTACTCAAGGATTATCACCCCTTAATAATGCCTATCTCCCGACTAATAAAAAGAACTAGCAGAAAAAAGGCCCGAACTCCCATACTTCTTTTTATGCCACTTGACACTATCCATACCATTTTGAGAAGGAGCACCTTCATAGTAAAAAAACCTTATCTATTTCCCTACTTATCCTCAAACTCTTCCTGCTTTCTCTTGTCATTCTCAACCTTCTGCATATGAATAGTCAACCTTGAGATGTCCATATCTTTAATCAACAAGGCAATCTTACTCTCCAGAATTAAATCTTTATTCAACCAAGAAGCAAACTTCCATATTCTTAACCTCATATAAACCACACAATTAGGAGCATACCTTGATAGGTGAGGAAACTTTAAAAAATATTTCTTTAGAGACATCCTCCACTACCTAAGGCTCCCAATCTCCTTAATCTTGGCTTCCCTTAATTCTTGAGGAAATAACTAATCTAAGAAGGCATTAGAAGAATCCTACCACAACCCTTTCTCTTTATTATTACCTCTATCCCTATCCCACTTCTCGTACCATAGTTAAGCAATATCCTTGAGCTAATAAACTATAAAGATAACCCAATCTATGTTAGTAGCCTACATCACTCAAAAGATTTTTTCCATCTCATCCATGAATCCTCATGGATCCTTCCCCACCTTCACTCCACTAAAAGTTGAAGGACCCATCTTTATAAATATACCAACCCTTGTGGCCTCATCAGACAAAGAACCAATTGCACCCTACTCAACCATAGCAACAACCTTTTAGGAAATCATATGAATAGACAAACAAAATTTTACATTTTTCACGTTGCCCTAAGGGACCTGAAGAGAACTAGACGTAATAAAAAGAACTATAGCACCATCAAGAATAGGAACATGATGTAAAATATATACTCCAGACATAGGAAATACTCATTTAGCATTATCCTCAAATGGGACAAAATACTTTCCTTGTATTCCATATTTAAGAGGCGTGATCTAAAAAACAAACAAACAAGGATTTGAGTAGATTCTAGGATTGAGAAATCAAGATTAAGGATAGAATATAAAGAAGGTGAGAGATTCCTAAATGTCTTATAGCCTCTCTCTTATGAGTGTGGTGTGTTTCACACCCCTGAAAGATACTCTACACGACCAGACATTGTGGACTTTCCAGTTGACCATGAACCTAGGCGCTGATAATAATTTGACTCAACCTAACCCCGAGCCTTGTCATAATGGGAATCCTAAGTCCAACTAGGATTAGGGACTGCCCCTTATTGCCAGCCCAACCACTTATATCCAGCCTTAGATGGGATGAATTTTGAACATATAACAAGATAGAATTACTGTTCTTATTAAGACTCTAGGATAGGCTCACAATCATGATTGACCCAACCGAATCCAACCGTACCACACTAACTGTACAACCATACCAAACCAAACCATAGACCATAAACCAAAGAAAATATCAAAACATAATATAAAAATCAATCCTAAAATGTAATATGATGGAACAGTGAGAAATTATGTCTTATGATGCCTACCGCAATATCCATATCATTTCTAAGGATGACACCTCTATCGATCCTTTCTATACCAACCCATAAAAGTACCACAAAGACTTTATCCAATAGAATAAACAAATTTGGTGGGCACATACCAACCGCCAGTAAAAGGGGTTAGTGAGTGATTACTAGCATGAATCTCAAGATAAGAATAAAATAATGCCAGTCATAAAAAAAATAAAACCATCCATAATGCATACAACAATACATATATAAATGCCGGGAAAGGGGACCGGTTTTAGCATGCATTTAAAACCTTTACTTGGGTTGTGTAGCTTTGCCATCCTAACAACACACGGTCCTTATGGGTTCATCTCCACTAGCTTAAAGGGCCCCACTATGTGTAGCTACACTACTAGGGAATATCCCATGGGATGACTAGTATATTCGCCAATATAAAATATGACACACACATATAGTTATCAAATACCCCTTGTATCGACAAATATGAGATTTTGGTTTTGGTCCCCCCTGGGATCGCCACCTTTCATGCCTTATCTATATACCCTGCCATTAATTATCAATTAAAACCATGTCCAGACAATCTATTTACTATTTATGAACTAAGAATAATGTTGGTGGTATCATCATATAGGGGATACCAGGGCTTATTTATTGATGACATTCTAGTATACTCAAGGAATATGGTAGATCATGTGATTTAACTACGTATGGTTTTGCAGTCCTTAAAGGAATAATAATTTTTTCCAAGTTCTCTAAGTGTGAGTTTTGGTTGAATATCGTGACTTTCTTGGTTCACATTATTTCTAGTGAGGAGATAATGGTTAATTCTCAAAATGTTGTTGTGGTGAATAGGCAGCCTAGGCTCATGAATCTATCTGATGTTTAGATCTTCTTAGAATTAGCCAGGTATTATAGGCGGTTTATAGAAAGATTCTCATTGATAGCTGCTTCTTTGACGAAGTTAACTTAGAAGAAGGATAAATTTTCTTGGTCGGATGCTTGTGAGGGGAGTTTAGAGAAGTTGAAGGATAGGTGACTTTGACTCCAATTTTGACTTTGCCAAAAGACAATGATGGGTTTGTGGTTTATTGTGATGCATCTAGAGTAGAGCTTAGTTGTGTTTTAATATAACATAGGAAGGTGATTGCCAATGCTTTTAGGCAGTTAAAGGTACATGAGAGGAATTATCCTGCCCATGATTAGAGATTTTAGTGGTTGTGTTTTCTTTTAAATTATGGTGGCATTATTTGTATGGTGTTCATATAGAAATCTTTTCAGATCATAAGAGTCTTCAGTACATGTTCACGCTGAAAGAGCTTAATCTTTGGAAAAGAAAATGGCTTGAGCTTCCTAAGGATTATGATATGAGTCTTGACTATCACCCGGGTAAGGCTAACGTGGTAGTTTATGCTCTTAATAGGTTATCTTTGTGAAGTTCATCTTATGCGGAGGAAGGAAAAAAGGAATTGGTGAAGGATATTCATCGCTTAGCCAATCTTGGAGTTCATATCTTAGATTCCAAAGATAGTGGTATGATGGTATAAGAAAGGGTTTGATCATATCTTGGTGTAGAGATTAAGGAAAAGATAGTGTAGGATCCAGTCTTGGTGAAAATCAAGAGTGCTATCAGTGGGCAAAAGGTAGTGGTGTTTGAGATTAGTAGTGATGGTACTTTTACGGTACCAAGATAGGTTATGTATTCTGAATGTCGATGAGTTATGTCAAAGGATTTTGGCTGAGGTACACGAGTCACACTATGTCATTCATCCTGGTTTGACAAAGATGTATCATGATCTTCAGGAGATCTATTGGTTAAATAGTTTGAAAAGATATGTGGTTAAATTTGTGGCAAAGTACATGGTGTGTCAATAAGGTAAGGTTGAGCACATGAGGCCTGGTGGGTTACATAGAGAAATAGAGTTCCTGAAATAGAAGTGGGAGATGATCAATATGGATTTTGTTACCGATCTTCCTCAGTCCCGAAATTAATATGATTCAATTTGGGTCATCGTGGATAGAGTGTCTAAGTTTGCTCACTTTTTACCAGTAAGGATTACCTTTTTAGTGGAATATTATACAAAGTTGTATTTTAAGAGATTATGAAGCTCATGAGGTACCTATTTCGATTATCTCTGATTGTGGTACATAATTTATGTCTTATTTTTAGCGATCTTTCCAAAAAGGATTAGGGACTAAGGTTAGTATAAGTATGGCTTTTCATCCATAGCTGGATGGGCAAGCCAAGAGAATGATTCAGACATTGAAGGACATACTTCTGGCATGTGTGATTGATTATGGTGGCAGTTGGTCGAGCATCCACCTTTGGTAGAGTTTTCTTACAATAATAGCTATTATTCTAGTATTGGTATGGTTTCTTTTGAGGCATTGTATGGTAGTAGGTGTAGATGTCCTATTGGATGGTTAGAGCTTGGTGAGGCGGATATGTTTGGTTCTAATTTGGTCTATCAAGCTATGAAGAAGGTGAAGGTGATTTGGGATAGGCTTAAATCTACTCAGAGTTGCCAAAAGCCTAATGCGGATATTAGTTGTGGACATTTAGAGTTTGAGGTTGGAGACAAGGTGTTCCTAAAGGTTTTTTGCATGAAGAAAGTAGTGAAGTTCGGCTAAAAGCGGAAGCTTAGTCCTTGATTTAATTGTCCTTGTGTGATTTTATGAAGAGTTGGTAATGTTGCTTATAAGTTGGAGTTTCCATCTAGTTTACGTTTGGTTCATCTGTTTTTTCATGTTTCTATGTTGAGGAATTATATTGGCGATCCTTCTTTGGTTGTTCCTTTAGAAACATTGGATATCTCAGATTCTCTATCTTATGAAGAGGTACTGGTTGGGATAATTGATAGGCAATTTTTTCAGTTGCGAACCAAGGATATAGCTCCGATTAAGGTTCTGTGGTAGAACCATAAGGTCGATGAAGCTACGTAGGAAGTGGAAGAGAACATGAAGTCCAAGTATCCACATTTATTTTTTGCTCCTAGGATTCGTGCGAAAGGTATGTGTTCTTGAACATATGTTTATTTTTTGAGATTCTTAAAGGAAAGATTAATATCTTTTCCTCTTTGATTTCAAACTTTGTTGAAGGGATGTTTGATAATGTAAATGACTCTATTTGTGGTTATCCCTACCTTGTCCGTCATTCGGGGACAAATGTTCCAAGTGGGGGAGAATGTTATATACTAGGTTTTGGCCTTAGAAATTTTCCTTGAAATCTGTTCTTCAGAGCCAATACGACTCCAGGGTATGAGCTGTATGTTGGGGTATAAGTGATATGGTCCTATCGTAAGCTGACTAGTGTTAGTTGGTGGGATGGTTTTGATCATGGGAATGGTCATTACGTAGGGGTGTGAGTCATAAGGATTGATACGAGTTATATCAATGACTCGTATGATGGGCAGTGTTTGATCCTCCTAGTAATTCATTCTGCCAGGGATATGGATTATGGGTATGGATCGTATACTGAGGTTACGACTTGGTTGGATAAGTCGTATATTGGACAGTTTCTGATCCAAAGGTTAAGTCCAGGGTATGACTGGTGGAAACCAATCGTAAGTAAGGGTACGACTCATAAGAGGTTTAGTCGTATCCCTACGATAGGTTCTTAAGGTACTTAAGTGGGGGTATTCTGGATATTTCCCCACTTACCCTAATTAAGACCTACGACTTCTAATACACTTAGGAGGTTATTTACCTTATTATTCTATTCATTAAAACTTAGAAAATTATTTTATAACACATCATGATTCTCTCAAGAGCTTTTGGGGCAAGAGAGCTAAGGTTTTGACTTAAGGATTGTGTTTGGGCTTACTTTAGTGATTTTCTTCCATCAACTTTCTTGGTTTAAGGCATGTGACTCTTCCCTACTCCTTTTAAAAAGGCTTGGATTTTATGGTTTCTTTCATTGTTTCAATGTTGCATAGTTTTTGGTTTTGTAATGACCCAATTTGCTGAACTAGAACGCTACACGGTGCTCATGACCCTGAAGGACCACAAGCTAACCAATGACTGATATCTGTACCTGTATACTACATAAGAAAACATAATAATACAGAAGCATGCACTGAAAGTCCATAAGGATCGATCATGAACATAACTGAATAACATAACATTTGTGTGGGGTAATAGAATACCCAAAACAAAACTGAAGTCTCAAACATAATAGTCTATATCTAGTCTGTATCTAGTCCTAAAGCCTCTACTGTCTGAAGAATCTGAATAAGGAGTTGGTGGGACATGTCCCCAACTAACTCCAACTAATAAGCTAATAAGTGAGATACTATAAAATCATTATATCCTCAAAGGATGAGAACTATGTTAGACTCTGACTGCAAAATTTGGAATCTACTGCTGATCTGGAACTCGTGTCTTTGAACCTATGGTGTAACATAAAAAGAAAGCACCTTAGCGTGAATGCGTCAATACATATTACCGAGTATACATGTGAGGTAGGCTATATGCAAGGGTTTGCATGCATGAATAATGATAACTGACTGTCTAACATGAATGTGAGAATACATTCATAAATACGTAACCATAACTAACAATGTGATTTCATGATTTCTAAGTCTGTATACTGATAACGTGACATGCTAGTAACTGATATGACTGATAACATGAAGGACTATATCTGAATAACGTTGATAACATGGATGACTGTATCTGAGTATAACTGATAACGTGGGTGGCTGTAGCTGATAGTCCTGAATCTAATGGAACTATCAGAGTTCCGTACTGTATCTGAATTGACTGTATCTGACAATTCTTAAATCTGAAGAACTATCTGAGTTGTATTACTGAGACTGATTGACTGTATCTGATAGTCCTAATTTTGTAACATAAAACTATAGGAAGTAGTATCTAACCGACATGCCACAAAGGTGCTATGATAGCTGAGCTAGGTCCAATCTATGCCTTGATTGGAAGGGTGTCAATACCGCACCACTAGTAAGGACAACATGTGAGTAACCCTCAAATAAAAGGTAACTCTAGAGAGAACGGTGGGATCCCTCACATAACAGGTTAAGCCACCTCATCTACCCTCATATAGCAGGCTATGATGTCTCAACCTATGCTAGCTACATAGTTCTGGAATGCAAGAATTGCTTCTAGGAATCACATGATAATCACTACAATACGTTTATTGAAGCATTTCATCAAACGTCTAATAGGTATAAGCTTGCACATTTATGGGGATTTTCATGATATCATGCTAGATAGGCAAATTTCCTTCATCTAGGCATTTTATCAAACATATGGCAGGCATTGTTCATGTAAACACATTATACAATAATTAAACATCATGCTTCAATTCCAATACCATAATACAAGGTTTTAGTCATGAGACTTTGTAAATCTTTATCTATACTAATCAACCCACATGGAATTTATCATTAAATCATGGAATAGAAATCAATTCCTCATTTATCAACATGAAAGAGAACATACAAGGCATGAAAACATGAATAAAATCCATAACTTATAGTTAAAAAGGATTCTTGGACTTCATGGATGAAAGGAGTCCATGAATGAACACTATGCATACCTTAGATCGTGATTTCGTGAAGATTGATAGTGAAACCTTCATGAATTTGAATCCCCAATAGAAACCCTAGTTTGTTCTTGAGATAAACTTGAGAGAAACTAATATTTTTTTGTTGAAAAGTGGATGAATTACTTGTTTAAGGGATTATATAGGGGTGGAAAGTTGACCCTTTTAACCCTGGACACATCATTAAATTTTTAGTAAAATTTCCCGAGTTGGGACCTTAGCGCAATGCAGCGTTATTGCGCCTTGTCACTGGAAATTGTTAATTGGGAAACTGCACGGTGGTGCGATGCGGAGCAATCATGTTGCCACCTTGTCTATGGCCTGGAAGTTTGGAGTGACTTGCCAGTATCGCGGAGCAACACTGGAATTTGACAATTGCGATTTGAGCTATCTCTGCGACGCGCTGAAGGCTTAGGTTATAATATCCTTGAGATGATTTTGAAGCTAAGAAAAAGCACGGGTATTGCAATATCTCCCCCTTGAGAACATTTATCCTCAAATGAGACTGACTAAGAGGGGAAACAATGAGCTAAACATGAATAACTGGAACATGATCTCATGAAGGACATGACTGAAAAGCTGAACATAACATACTGAACATGCATATCTAATGCATGCATAACCGATTCATAAATGCATAACTGAAAGTTCTAAAGAACTAAATTTTCTTACAGTGAGAATGCATGTGTGATGCATAACTATATAACTGATCTGATACATGAATTCATGACTGAATATGCGGTGGTCCTTGATACGAATATTATCATGGGAATATAAACATGAGACTGAATACTAATTTAGTGATGTACACTAATCATGAAAATGAGTAAGCTTAAGGAGAACTATTACCTTGAGCTTGATCTGAGTTAGCGCGGAGTAGGTGAGGATACTTGGTACGCATATCTTCTTCTGCTTCCCAAGTAGCTTCCTCGACGGATTGATTTCTCCAAAGAAATTTAACTAGAGGGACTTCTTCATTCCTCAATCTACGAGTATAATAGTCTAGGATTTTGACAGGATTCTCTTCATAAGAGAGGCTATTTTGACTATCTATGCTCTAAATAGGGACTAAGACTAATGGGTCCTCTATACACTTCTTGAGAAAAGAGACATGAATGATTGGATGAACTGAGGCTAGATCTGAAGGCAATTTGAGCTTATAAGCTACCTTGCCGAAATGACTGAGAATCTTAAAGGGGCCGATATATCGAGGACTGAGCTTTCCCTTCTTGCTGAATATCTTTACTCCCTTCGTAGGAGAGATTTTGAGGTAGACATGATCACCAATCTAAAACTTAAGATCATTTCTACGAACATCTGCATAAGACTTTGTCAGCTCTGAGTAGCCCAGAATCTTTCTCTAATTAACTGAACTTTCTCTAAGGAGTAAAATACTAAGTCAGGACCTATGACTGAGGCCTTACTAACTTCGAACCTGCCTATTGGAGATCTACATCTCCTACCATAAAGAGCTTTGAATGAAGCCATCTGAATACTAGAATGATAGCTATTGTTGTATTCAAATTCGATCAAAGGCAAGTGGTCATCCCAACTACCCTTGAAATGAATTACACACGCCCTTAACATATCCTCCAACGTATGAATGGTCCTTTCTACTTGACCATCCGTCTGAGGATGAAAGGTTGTACTGAGATGAACTTGGGTACCAAGACCCTTTAGGAATGCTTTCCAAAAATGAAAGGTGAACTAGGTACCTCTGTCTGAGATAATAGTCAATGGAACATCGTGCAATCTAATCAGCTCCTTAATGTCGAGCTTGGTGTAATCTTCGGCTGGATAAGAGGTATAAACTGGAAGGAAAAGAGCTGATTTGGTCATTCTATCTACAATGATCCAGACTTAATCATGCTGATGACGAGTTTAAGGAAAACCCATCATGAAGTTCATGTTCACAACTTCCCATTTCCAAGTAGGAATACTAAACTCCTGTATAGGACCACTAGGCTTTTGATGCTCTATCTTAACTTGCTGACCTGTAGAGCACTTAGTCATAAACTATGCAACATCTCTTTTCATCCCACTCTACCAATAGATTTCCCACAAGTCGCGGTACAACTTAGTGGCACTGGATGAATAGAGTAGCACGGACCATGCGCTTCTGCAAGAATTCGCTGCCTTATGTTATCTACGTCTGGAACACAAAGATGACCCTGAAAATGAAGAACATCATCTTCCCCTTGGGACAAAACCTCTATTTTATGATTTTGAACTAACTCTTTTAGCTTGACAAGGCTAGGATCCTTATCTTGCTTTTCTTTCACTTCAGAAACTAGAGATGATTTTGAACTACTTTGAACACATACACTGCCCTCTGAAGAGTCAACTAAGTGAATGCCTAGTATGGAAAGCTACTGGACTTCTAGGACTAAATTATTCTTACTATCATTAACATGAGAAATACTACCCATGGACAGTCTAGTAAGAGCGTCGGCCACTATGTTGGCCTTGCCCGGATGATAGAGGACACTCATGTCATAACCTCTTAAGAGCTCTAACCACCTTCTCTGATGAATATTGAGATGTTCTTGAGTAAAGACATACTGAAGGCTATTATGATCTATGAAGACATCTACAGGTATCCGTAGAGATAATGCCTCCAAATCTTTAAGGCAAATACTATGGCTGCTAACTTAAGATCATGAGTAGGATAATTCTTCTCATGGGGTTTAAGATGTCTGGAGGCGTAGGCTATGAAATTACCATGCTTCATGAGGATGCAACCTAAACCCACTCTGGATGCATCACAATAAACTACAAAATCGTCTAAACTATCTGGAAGAGCTAGAACTGAAGCTGAGGTGAGTCAAGTCTTTAATTCCTGAAAACTCTTCTTGCATAAATCTGACCACTGAAACTTGACCTTTTTATGAGTCAATTTGGACATAGGAGATGCAAAAGAAAAAAATCCCATAACAAGCCGTCTGTAATAGCTAGCCGAACCCAAGAAACTCGTGATATCTTATGGAGAAACAGGGCGAGGCCAGTTTCTTACTACTTCATTCTTTTAATGATCTACTCTAATGCCATCACCGGAAATAATATGGCTAAGGAATGCTACTGATATTATCCAAAATTTGAACTTACTAAATTTGGTGAATAACTGATGATTTCTAAGAGTCTAGAACACTATTCAGAGATGGTTTGCATGATCTCACTCAGTGCGGGAATAGAGAAGAATATCATCTATGAAGACTATGATGAACATGTACAAGTACTGCTTGAACACATAGTTCATCAAGTCTATGAAAGTGGCTGGGGCATTGGTAAGACCAAATGATATGACTAGAAAGTTGAAGTGACCATACGACTTACAGAAAGCTATCTTCGGGATGTCACATTCTCTAACTCTGAGCTGATGATAGCCGGATTTGAGGTCTAACTTAGAGAAATAACTGGCACCCTGAAGTTGGTCAAACAAGTCATCGATTCTAGGAAGAGAATACTTGTTCTTGACTGTAACCTTATTGAGTTGACGATAATTAATGCATATTCTGAGAGAACGATCTTTCTTGCACACGAATAAGATTGGGGCACCCCACGAGGAAATGTTGGGTTTGATGAATCCCTTATCTAAGATATCCTTCAACTGTTCTTTCAATTATTTGACTTATGCTGGTGCTATTCTATATGGTGGAATAGAGATAGGGTGAGTGTCTGAAAAAAGATTAATCCCGAAGTCTATTTCCCTTTCGAGATGAATTCCTAGAAGATATTTGGGAAAGACATCTAAATATTCATTCACTACTGGGACTAATTTGAGACTGGAAGCTTCAGAACTGAAATCTCTAACATGAACTAGACGATAAACACATCCCTTAGATATCAATTTCCTTGCCAATAGGTAGGAAATAAGTTGACCCCTGAAAGCGGATACTCTACCCTTCCACTCTAGGATGGGTTCATTTGGGAACTGAAACTGAACTATTCTATTTCTACAGTCGACTATGGCATAGTAGGAATGAAGCCAATCCATGCTGAGAATGACATCAAAATCAATCATCTCTAATTCGACTAAGTCTGTTGAAGCAAATTTTTGAAATATCATAACCGGGCAGTTCCTGTATACCCGCTGAGCTATAATGGTTTTACCCAGTGGGGTAGAGACTGAGAAAGGTTCGACTAGAATTTTGGGAATGATTTTAAAATTAACTGCTATATAATAAGTAACAATAGATAAGAAAGCTCCTGGATCTATCAAAATATAAACATACACATGAAAGATTTGTAATGTATCAGTAACTATATCAGGAGAACTTTCTAGATCTTGTCGAGTTTTAAGAGCATAGAGACAATTTGGGGGTTGCCTGCTAGTATCACTGGAAGTGGCACACTACTAATTTGGGTGACTGGATTGAGCTGAGGAGCGATTTTACTGTCCCTGAGGACCTGGCTGTGGACAGTCTCTAACTCTATGGCCTAGTTTTCCGCAACCAAAACAAATGCCACTACCTATTTTACACATACCCTAATGGTGCTTACCACAAGTCTGGCAAAGAGGATAGGTGCGGGCACTACTAACACTGCCCTGGGTCTTAGAGCCAGGCGCTCTATCTTTGTTACCCTCTTTTAACTTAGGAACTCGGGTACTAGCTATAGAGGGAGTTGGAACTGATGACTTATGATGAAATTGAGAATGGTTTACTCCTTCTAATTTAGGCAGAGCAAAGTTGAAACTACCTATCTTCGCTCTCTTATTCTATTTCTCCCTCTGCTTAATTTTCAGCTCTTCTATCTACAGAGCATAGGCCATAAGTCTAGCTAAGGTTATTTCACTATTCAGCATGGCAGATCTGCACTCATTAACCATGCTGTCGTTCACCCCTACAGCAAACTTACTCATCTTAGACCTACTATCTGCAACCACATGAGGGGCATACCTGGCTAATTGAGTAAACTTAAAAGTATACTCTTTCAATGTCATATTGCCCTGCCTGATGTTGAAGATCTCTAGTACCTTGGCTTCTCTAAGCTGTTGGGGAATAATATATCTAAGAATGAAATGACAAACTCCTCCCACTCTATATGACCTACATCATCTGATCTTTTGGATTTCCACTATTTGAACTAAGCATGAGCCTCATCCTACAACTAGTATGTAGCTAGCTCAGCATTCTTAACAGTAATCACTGCTATGGCGTCTGTCACTTTTTAAACTTGATCTAAGAATTCCTGAGGGTCTTCATCTACCTTAAACCCGAGAAAGGTTGGGGGATTTATTCGGGTGAAGTCCTAAATCCTAGCTGCGGCTAAGTTGGCCACTGGGTTGGCCGGGATAAATGTTGGCCGTTCATTATAAGCAGCGAATGATTAAGCAAGAGTGGTAAATGCAGTCTTGAAATCCGCATGAGAAACATGATCGCCCAAAGGTTCTTCAGTCTGAGAGATTGACTAATTTCTATTTCTTCTCTTAGGAGGCATATTCTGAAATAAAGAGAAGAAGTGGATTAGACCGAGAGACTAACTTGTGATTATACTCACTGGCATGACATGAATACTAAAAGAAGGGAAATATTCATAAACATCTCATAGACTTTTGCACATAAATGTGGCACGCAACACACCCATGCACAAGACTCTACTAGATGTGGCTTTCAGACTTCCTAGGACTTTATTGAACCTTACTCTCTAATACGAAGTTTGTAATGACCCGATTTGCTGAATCGAAATGGTACATGGTGCTTATGATCTTAAAGGACCACAAGCTAACCCATGACTATCATCTATACTTGTATACCACATAAAATAACATATAATGCGGAAATATGCACTGAAAGGTCATAAGGTTCGATCATGAACATAACTAAATAACGTAACATTTGTGTGGGGTAATAAATACCCAAAACAAAACTGAAGTCTTAAATATGATAATCTGTATCTAGTTTGTATCTAGTCTGGAAGCCTCTACTGTTTGAAGAATTTGAATAAGGAGTTGATGGGATATGTCCCCAACTAACTCCAACTAATAAGCTAATCTATGAGATACTATAAAATCATTATGTCCTCAAAGGATGAGGACTCACTTCTACTCTCACTACTAAATCTGGAATTCACTGCTGATCTAGAACTCATGTCTTTAAAGCTATGGTGTAACATAAAAAGAAAGTATCATAGCGCGAATGTATCAGTACGCATGTACCGAGTATACATATGAGGTAGGATATATGCAAGGGCTTGCATGCATAAATAATACTAACTGTCTGTCTAATATGAATGTGAGAATATATGCATAAATATGTAACTGTAACTGACAACATAATTTCATAATTTCTGAGTTTGTATACTGATAATGTGACATTCTAGTAACTGATATAACTTATAACATGAAGGACTATATCTGAATAATGCTAATAACATGGATGACTATTTCTGAGTATAATTGATAATGTGGGTAACTATAGATGATAGTCCTAAATCTGATGGAACTATCTGAGTTTTGTACTGTATCTGAGTTGACTGTTTCTGAAAATCCTAAAATATGAAGAACTATCTGAGTTCTATTACTAAGACTGATTGATTGTATCTGACAGTCCTTATTCTGTAACATAAGACTGTGGGAAATAGTATCGAACCGACATGCCCCAAAGGTGCTATGATAGCTGAGCTGGGCTCCAATCTATACCCTGATTGGAAGGGTCTCAATACCGTGCCACTAGTAACGAAAATATGTGAGTAACCCTCATATAATAAGAAACTCTAGCGAGAACGGTGGGAACCCTGACATAACAGGTTAAGCCACCTCATCTACCCTTATATAGCAGGCTACGATGTCTAATCCTATGATGGCTACATAGTTCTAGAATGCAAGGATTGCTTCTAGGAATCACACCCTCGTATAACAGGTGAGTACCTATCCTTGGGTTCACTTAGTGTTAATTCCTTCTCCTATCTTAATGTACATTGAGCATGATTTACTGAATTGAACTGAGCATGGACTGAGTTACTGAATTTTCATGGCTGACAGAATACTACTGATATTTAACAACTGACTGAGTTATGAGATCATGAAGATTTTTCCTGAGTCATAAGACTATCTAAAGTCTAAGAGTTCATAGATTGATTGAGAGTATCATGAAAACATGACATCGATCTAGGCCCACAACTAATATTTCGGGTACAAGTACCCTTAAGAATCGATGGAAGGAAACGGACATGACTTGATATTCTTGAATACATGATAATCACCACCATATGTTTGTTGAAGCATTTCATCAAATGACTAATAGTCATAAGCTTGTACATTTATGGGGATTTTCATGATATCATTCTAGTTAGGCAAATTTCCTTCATCTAGGCATTTTATTAATCATATGGCAGGCATAGTACATGTAAACACATTATATAACAATTAGACATCATGCTTCAATTCCAGTTCCATCATACAAAGTTTTAGTCATTATATTTCATAAATATTTATATATACTAATCAACCCGCATGAAATTTATCATCAAATCATGGATAGAAATTAATTCCTCATTTATTAACATGAAAGAGAACATACAAAGTATGAAAACATGAAGAAAATCCATAACTTGTCATTAAAAAAGATTCTTGGACTTCATGGAAGAAAGGAGTTCATGAATGAACACTATGCATACCTTAGATCGTGATTTTGTGAAGGTTGATGGTGAAACCTTCCTGAATTTTAATCCCTTATAGAAACTCTAGTTTTTCTTGAGATAAACTTCAGAGAAACTAATATATTTTTGGTGAAAAGTGGTTGAATCATGTGTTAAAGGGATTACATAAGGGTAGGAAGTTGACCCTTTTAACCCAGGACATGTCATTAAATTTTCAGTAAAATTTCACAAGTTGGGCCCTTAGCGCGATGCGGTCTTATAACGTCGTGTCACTGGAAATTGACAATTAGGAAACTGCACGGTGGCGCGACATGGAGCTATTGTGTGCTACCTTGTCTATGACTTGGAAGTTTGGCATGATGCACCAGTATTGTGGAGAAACACTAGAATTTGCCAATTTCCATTTGAGCTATCTCCGCAATATGCTGAAGGCTCAGGTCAAACACTGTCTCACTAAAAAGGCTCTAACTCTTTGTCCAGGTGTCGTATTTGGGCAAATTATATATCGATAGAAAGCTTATTAAATATTTCACATGATAGGAAGTTCAAATTATGGAAATAAAATGTGTATAAGAATTAATTCTTATTTCAAAGAAAGTTCTAACATCGTTGAGATAATTTTCAAGCTAAGAAAAAGCACGGGTATTACAGATTTTCAACTATTAATTGGTGTTTTTTTATAATGGCTTGCTTATGGTTTCCTATGGTTTAATTATTCTTTTATATGCATCAATGATGGTTTTGGGCTATTGGATTACATGGAAATGGTTTAATGGTCTTTGAAATTGGTTTTGGTTTTATTATGCCCCCAAGGTGTTTGATAAAATGCATATAAAGATATGTTTATTGCATTGACTTCTTTAAATAGAAATCTTGCATGTTTTCAGATTATATATGAAACTATAAATGGTTTAAATGGTTTACAAAGGTTAAAGGCTAATTGGAAATTCTTATTGAGGATAGTAGTCTCCCAAGAGGTTAATAAAGTAAAAGAAAAAGGGTACTTTAGAGTCCCCTTAACCTAAATGGTTTGGTTATGGATAAATCTTCCAAGTATACTTTGTATAAAGATACCATTAATAATTGGCCCTTGTTAGTAAATGGTAATTGGATTATTTTTACATGGTTTTTAATGTGGGTATTAATAGCGAGATGCGTAACTAAGCCGTTGAAGGTGGAGGTCCGGGGGAGCCGAAACTAGAAACTCATATTTGCTGATGTGAGGGATTTCGATGACCACGCAGGAGTGTCATATTTTATATTAGAGGGATATACTATTCATCGCATGGGATATTTCCTGATCATGTGGCTACACATACTGGGACTCTTTCAGCAGGGAGAGTTGAACAAATATGGCCCATGAGTGTGGTTAAATGGCAAGGTTACATAGCCCATGTAAAAGGTTTTAAATGCATGCTAAACACGAATTCCCTTTCCTGGCACTTATATATTTTTATGGTTGTATGCATCATGGATGGTTTTACTTTGTTGTTTAAATGGTATTACTTTATCCTTATCCTAAGATACATGCTAGTGATCAATATCTAACCCGTCTACTGACGGCTGCATACCCTTGCTATGCAGGAATCAGCCGTTCCACTCCTCTTACATAGTGATTGAGTTTGGGATAACTTTTTGATTGAAGTGGTGAGCTTCCATCTTTCTGAAAGACTCTATTTTATGATATGGACATTCTTAGAAATTTTGTTTTTATTTTGGATATTGGTTTTTGCCATGGTTGGGTGCATGTCCCAACCAGATATTTGTCTTCTTTTTGATAAAGGCTTTGTGGTGGTTCTAGGGGTTGATATGGGTGGGATCTGTAGTGGTGTCAGCCTTTGCATTAACATTTCTATTGGGGATAAAATCATTGGATGGTATTGTTGGTTTTTCCATCATATTACATTTTAGGTTTGATTATCATATTATGTTTTGATATTCTCTTTTTTTTGGTATGGTATGGATGGTTGTTTGGTGCGGGTAGACTCTGTTAGGTCGGTCACATTTGTGACCCTATCCTAGAGTTTTCATGAGAGAATTTATGCATTCTTGTTACATGCTCAAAATTCAGGTCATCTAAGGCTATGAAAGGTGGTTGGGTTGGGTTAAGGGTCGATCCCCGATCCAAGTTGGACTTAGGATGGCCATTATGTCTAGGCCCTGGTTTGGGTCGTAATAGTTTCTAAGTTTAAATAAATAGAATATTAGGGTAAATAGCCTCCAAAGTGTATTAAAATTTATGGGTCCTAGTTTGGGTAAGTAGGGAATGCCCAGAATACCCCCACTTAAATCCCGTTAAAAACCCATCACTAGGATACGGTTGACCCAAACAAGTCATACCCTCCTATATATAAGTATCCACTATTCGTATCCAAGACTCAACCCTTGGATTAAATACTATCCAGTATATGGCACATCTAACTAAGTCATAACCACTAAATATTATCCGCACCAATAACTTGTATCACTAGTAGAATAAAATACCAGGAGGATCAAATACTACCCACCATACGAGTCCCTAATATAACTCGTACCAAGCCCTATGACTCATACCTCTATGTCATAACCATTTTATTAATCAAAAACATCCCACCAACTAACACTGGTAAGTATACTATAGGGCCATACCACTCGTATCCCAGCATATGGCTCATACCCATGAGGTTAGGTTTATATGATTGCAAGGATAAGACTCTAATGATATTTTCTAGTATTTAAAGTAGACATCCAGTTTAAAGAGGATAAGAAATATTAGATTTGGAATTTGGAGTGGGTGGTATGGCTCATGGCTTCAGTGGTCGTTAGCTTGGTTGAGTTTTTTTTCTTTATTGTACTTGTTTTGGTGTGATGTCAGAATATTGTGGTTTAGGTATATATACCTTAGTCATTTTCGGTTTAGTTAAATTGGTTGTTAAGGTTGAGTTGTGGCTATTTAGAGAGTGAAGTCAGGAAGTTGTTATTTCTTCTTAAAGGTTATCTGGGGTGACATAGTCAGAAAATGTGGGTCTAGTACCTCATTGTAATAACCCTCCAGGTCATTTACTTGATTTGTGTGCATTTTGGATATTTCTATCCTTCCCATAGCGACTATAAACCTTCTATGACTTGCCAGAACTATCGATCGGTGATTAGATAGTTGTTTTGGATTTTTGGATTATTTTGCTATTTTAGAGCTTTTGCTAGTTAGGATTTTTCCTTGGAACAATACTCATAGTAGACGGCCTTGAATAACAATACTGACTACTCAACCAACTCTAAAATGCCAGTTTTAGGCTAGGTAGACCTTTAATTCGGGTCCTGATACACCTGGACTTAATTCACCCTATTGGTCAGAAAGTAGAGAAATTAGAAATTTAGGTATGGGACCCATATTTGGTCCAGACAACCTCGATGGAAAATTCAATTTTGCTATTGAGTCAGAAAAACACATTTAGCATGGTTACATGGTTTGTTTGCATTTATGGGGCTTCAAATGAATCATTAGGGCTTTGCGAGGACTTGGATATTCCAAGTCCAGTGTTGTTAGTGATTGCTAGCTAAAGGTTGTGATCGCGGTACCCTTGGAAGGGAGATAGTGTTATTCCAATAGCCTTGTCACAATCGTGACTCATATGGAAAAAGAAAAGTGGTGTGATCGCACACCTACAGGTCGTGATAATTATATTTGAACACTTGGTCTATGTATAAATAGACCCCTTATATCGTGAATTAGCCCATTTTTCATCCATATCTTGAGAGTAAAAACTCTAGAGAGTGAGATTAAGTGGGATTGATGCTTGTAGATGGTTTGTGGAACTTGGTTACCCATTATTCCATAATTTTCCATCAAATTCACGTTAAGTTTCCTTCAATTTTATGATAAATTCTTAGAAATTAAGGTTTTGAGTTCTCGAACTTTAAGGATTGATTTGAGACCCGAATTATGCTCCATTTTTCTTAAATTTTGAGCACATCTTCTTTGTCCTTGGATGGACCTCGTGAAGATTTCAATTTCAAACTCCGTTAGCAGGCCCTCAAGCCTATTTTTGACCTAAAATTTGACCCATCCTATTTTATGGAAATATAGGTCTTGTTTTAGTCCAAATAATGTGTAGATTATGATTTAGATAGCGTAGCGACATTTTGAGATCGTGGAGTCAAGATGGATGTTTTGTTAATGATTCAAGGATTTACAGTTCAGCTTTGAGGTAGGATTCTATCTAGTTTTCAATGTAGTATTATGTGTGTTATATATTTCATATGAATGTGAATGTTAAAATCGATTAGGTTTAGAACACCGCAACTCAGTTGTGATTATTTAAATTTAGGGATTAGAGGAAGGATTTTACCCATAAGCTGAATACTTGATATATTTCTGGGACTATAAATTTTCTTCATAGATTGAGTTAAATCATAGAATGGAAATGTTATGATACTAGATTAGGGATGTGGTTTAAGTGTTGGAAGCGTGGTTAGTATGATTAACCTTCTTTGGGCTATTTTAGTGATCTTAAAACTGCAATTTAGGGGAATTGACTTAATTGGTTAGGTTCTAGGTGGAAATCATATCTTAGGATTGAGTACGACTTATGTACTATCTAGAAGTCAATTTAGACACATTGGCTTATGATGTGTGAGCAGATGCTAACATTATTGAGGCTTATAACTTAGAATAATTGCAAAGTCTTAAGCAACTTTTATCGTTTTTGATTGTTTTTCTTTGATTTTGTAGTGGAAGTAAAGATGCAATAGAACAAACAATGATGGAAGTAAAATAGTTTAAATCTAAAGAAAATTGAAGAGAAGTGTGGCTGAAGACATTCCTGATAAGTCGTCAGCACTCTATAGGTTATCAACTTCATTATCACACTTAAACAGCGAATATAATTCAGCTGGAAAAAGTGACTACAATATATGATAAGCTGTCAGCGGTGTGGTAAGCCGTCAGAGTCGCGGTCAGCCTTAGGCAGAACATAGGAGATGAGGTGGAGAAGTGACGACATTGTCTGATATTTCATCATAGTTTTGATAAGCCATCAGGATTCCCCAGCAGCCTTAAGCTGAAATTATCAAAATAGAAGAGGAGCTGATGACAATCATGATAAGTCGTCAGCCTCCTGATAAGGCATCACACATGTCATCACCTAATCTGAGAATAAAACTACACTCTATAATTTTGTTTCCATAATTAGGCTGAAGTATTTAAAGCATAGTTTAGGTTTGTCTAAAGAGGAGGAATTATTATTCTGAACCTATTTTGGATGTACATATTTTGTTATTTTCTCTCTAATTTCTTGGATTGAACAAAACAATTAACTTTGAAGAGATTATCATCAATATTTTAGGATTTCTATTTTGGTCTGACCTGAAAAACACTCGTTGCTATTCATCTTGCTGTAAGTTCATCGTTTAATTTATGAATTCAACTTGTTGTATCGATTATTGCATTATGAGTGGTTAAATCCCTTTAACTCGAATTATTGGATCTACAGGTTAGGTTTTGGTAAGTTTCTAAGTGGTCTAGAATGTAAAGGTAATAAGACTCCGTGATATTTCCGAGGTTTTAATTATTGTCTATTGGTTGCAAACGATAAATAGAACCTGATTTGATTTTCTTGAGATATCAAATCAACTATAATAGGAAGTAAATTATTGATAGAGACTTGGAAGCTACCAACCTTCCATTTAATAATTGACGTTGTATCAAGGTTAATTAACTTGAGGTAAATTCTGGTCAGTGAATATAAATTCCCTATGTTCGAGAGGATTAGGTATTAAATACTTATGTAGGTCGAGAGACATTTAGGAATAACTTCGATAAAGACAATCTATTGTTCCTACCTATCATGAGAATCTTGAATCACTATTAGCATATGTCAATTACAAAAACTCATAGTGAATATAATATTGGTTTTCCATAAACTCTTGATTACAAACACTGAAACTAAAGTGACCAACAATTATTTGCTAAATTCTCATAACCCTTAATTTACTAGAAACTACTAACTATCAGTTAATTAACTCGCATACAACTCAGATTCACACCATATTCCCTGTGGGATTTGACCCCAACCTAGCTGGGTTATATATTGACAATAATCGCTTACAATCTCATTAGAGAGGTGTAGTTTGAGGGTTATCAAAAATGGCATCGTTGCCGGGGAATACGATTGTAAATTGAAGTTTGTATTCGCTAATAGACTGTTAGTCAAGTTTCCTAATTTTACGTTTGTTTGTTGTTTTTGTTTATTCCAGGTTATTTTTAGTGTATGCTAAGAACTAGAAGTTCTGGAGAACCATTATTACCATCTAATTTGGAACAACAATGAATTGGAAGAATGGCAGACCAGTAGGAGGTTGACCGATTTGCAGCCTTAGCTAGAGCTTAGGTGAATATGTAGAATGTCGGTCAACAAGTGCGACTTCCAAATACTTAGGATGAAGATTTGGGAGATGAGGAGTTGATAAACCCTGGTAACCCAAGGCATGTAGAGCAAGTAGCTACACCAGTAAATGTAATGCTAACAGGAATCGTCCATTTTGAGGAAGGCAAGATTACCAGTCGGTCCAGTATGACCTCAATAATGATGATAATAGAATGGATGGAATAGGTACAATGGGTGTAATTATTGCTCTACCGTTGGTACCTGGGGAAAAATTGAACATTACGAGTACTATGATTCAACTCTTCAATCTGAAAGGGTTGTTTGGTGGCCTTCCTGGGGATAACCCAAACTTGTATCTGGTGAACTTTGGCACCACCTGTAAATCTTTTGAAAACCCTGGAGTGGGATAGAATTCTATTCATTTGAGATTATTTCCATTGTCTCTGTCTGGGGAGGCAACATTATGGCTTAACGAGGTGACACCCGATTCTATAACCAACTAGATGCAGTTAAAAGGATCTTTCCTAGAAAGTTTCTTTCCACCTTCCATAAGAATAATGTGGAGGGATGATATCAAAAACTTTAGACATCTCCCAACTAAAACCTTGCATGAAATCTGGAAGAGATTCAAAAAGAAGCTGACGCAGTGTCCGAACAACAATATGACAGACATACACTTGATGGAGACTTTGTACAGGGCTCTTAACTCTATAACAAAACCAATTATAGATACTATAGGTGGTGGTTCATGTGTTGATCTTACATTCCCAGAGGCTTCAAAAATGCTTGAGAGAATGACCAAACAGACTTAGGCATGGCATACTAGAGACTCTAGGGTAACAAGCCCCACTATTTCTGTAGGTTTGACTGCAGAACAATGCAGGAGAGATGAGGAGTGTGATCAAGAAATAGCGCACCTAAAAACATAGATGGACTTGCTAACGAAGTACTTGCTATCAGTCAAGATTAAGAAGGTAAAAGCTGTGGGATCTCAAGAAGAAGAGGTGAACTATGTTATTAATTAGGGGGATTTCCAAGGCAATAGCCAAGGGAATCAAGGTAGGAATTATTATGATAAACCTGGTTATAAAGATATGAAGTAGGGAAATTGGAGGAGCAATAATGATAGGAGTGGGCTATATGTCCCTCCTAGAAATTATGAAGCTTCTACACCAAGTTCTGAAAAGATGTCCAAGGAGGACATGATGGCTAAATTGTTAAAGAGAGTGGAGGCTATCAACTTAAGAGTGACTACCATGAAGACTGATTTGTCATCTATTATTCAGTTGGTAAACTCGCACTTAGCTTTAATCAAGCAGCTAGAATAGCAAATGAGCCAACTCTTTATAGCGCTGAATCAGAGGAAGAGTGAAACATTACCTAGTGATACAGTTGAAAATCCATGAAATAATGGCTCATGTATGGATTTTACCACTAGAAGTGGTAAGATATTATTTGGCCCTTCTGTGGGCAAAAATGTAGTTGATGAAAAATCAAAAGAAGGTGTTCCAGTGGAGTCTGAGAAGCTGGATGGTTTTGATAATACTCCAGAAAAGGGATAGAGAAGGGGAAGGAGAAGGAGGTAGTGTTAAAAACTCTCCTATAACCACCACCTCCCTATCCTCAACGATTGTAGAAAAAAGCTAATGATATAATGTTTAGCAAGTTCATGATAATGTTGAAGAAGTTAACAATTAATGTGCCTTTGGTGGAGGAACTTGACCAAATTCCAGGATGCGCTAAGTTTATGAAAGACTTTGTCACAAAGAAATAGAAGGTTAGCTATGAGATGACGGACAATCTCTATCATTGTGGTGCTATCTCCACAAGGTCTTTAGTGCAGAAAAAGGCAGACCCAGGAGAATTTACCATCCCATGCACTATTAGGTCCTGAATTTTACAAAATCTCTATGCGATTTGGTAGCCAGTATAAACCTAATGCCACTTGTTGTGTACAAGAAGCTTGGTTTGGGGGATCTTACCACGACAAACATGTAGTTGGTGATGGCGGATAAGTCTGTAAAATGGCCAGTGGGCATATTACATGATGTATTGGCAAAGGTGTCCAACTTTATACTGTCTATTAATTTTGTAGCCCTAGACTATGAGGTGGACATCAAAGTACCTATCATCCTGGGTAGACCATTTGTTGCAACTGGGAGAGTGATAATGGACATAGAGTTGAATGAGTTGAAGTTCAGGATCAATGACAAAGAAGCAAGATTCAAAATACACTCATCTATGACCCAGCAAAAGGAGATGAGTGTTTGCTCAATCGTGGATATATTATATGAAGATGGTAAAATGATATCAGCAGGTTGTCTTGACGAAGTCTGAGTAGTCAAGATAACCAAGTCGTGCTGCGACATTAATTAGGCGCTACATGGGAGGCAACCCATGATCCCCATGCTTTATGTACTCCAGGTATACCCTAACTCTTAGTTTAGTCTTTCTTTGATTTTAAGTTGAGGGTGTAGGGTAAGTTGTTATTGTAATATTTTGTCGTTGACTAGGAGAAATACAAGTACTTGAGGTAGTTAACACGGTTTTGTTATTTTGTGAACACCTCTCAAGTGGTGTAATTCTTTAATTGTGTCATTTGCATTTAATTGTGACCATTGTGAATCTTTGTAAAGTATTAGTTGTAGTGACTTGATAACCATTGCTAAACAATTGAATAAATCGGATAAGTAGTAACTTGTGATAGACTTGTGTGCCATGTGCATATGAGATTCTACTTAGTTTTCTTTGTATGTTGAATTCAGAACTTGCTCGGTTAGTCTTACCTTGGTTGAAGGATAGGGGTTAGGAATTGATCATAGGCCGTGTTGATATTAGTCCACTTTTAGCCTAAATGACCTTCCCTGTATGCATAATATCCCTTGCTCCCTATTTTGAGCCTAAATAGACTATTTCTTTTTATGATACCTATCATCGACCCATTTTTATCATAATGAACCTATTTTGGCCCTGGTCATTTTTGGACACTATGCACCTTAACTTAGGTAAATAGCCTAAGTTAAGGGTTGATATCATAGGGGTGTGTGATATAAAATAAGTATGAAGAAAGGTAGTGTAAAAGAAAAGAATAAAAAGCTAGGTGCGGTGGAAAAGAGCAAGAAAAGAAAAGTTGTGAAAAAGAAGAAGTGATTGTAGAAAAGAACCACACCCATCCTGAATAAGTGTGATCAAGAAAAAAGAATAATATAAAAGTCTAATGAGTGAAACCCCAAAAGCTAGTGTAGTGTCAAAGAGTTTTAGTCACTTTAAATATCATCAAGTATTATACCAGCCCCTAGCCTACATTATAAGCAAAAGAGAAGACCTATACTGATCCTAGATGACCTGTCTGAAGATCTTGGTCATTAAAATAAGGGAAAGCCTATGGTATTCGGTATACATTGATTGGAACTTCATTCTGAGAGTGAGTGTCTTATGATTGTCCCTGTGGTTACATATGTGATGTCTGATAGAAGCGCAATGGGACTTCTTTGTAATGAGGGCACACTGGCTACGTTGCTAGTTGCTAACTTGTTTAGATAGTGTAAGCTTGATACATGCACGGTTGTTGTTGCTGATTTGATGCCATATATAGATTCCTGTATGTCACATTGATTATTCTTTAGTAGTACACACAGTGGATTTGGAATTGATTGACCTTGGAAAAGGTAAAGATGGTTTTGAGATAATATGGATGGTTAACTGCAAAATGTACTTTGTATTCTCTTTGTTGTGTTTTAGTTGCTTGAGGACAAGCAATTTTTTTATGTTGAGTGTATTGATGTGTGAGCAGATGCTAACACATTTCAAGCTTTTAGCTGAGAATAATTGTAAAGTCATAAGAAACTTTTGTCGTTTTTGATTGTATTATCTTTGATTTTGTAATGGAAGTCAAGATGCAAGAGAACCAATAATGATGGAAGTAAAAGAGTTGAAATCTAAAAAAAATAAAAGAGAAGTGTGGCTGACGACATTCGTGATAAGTCATCAGCACTCTAATAGGTTATCAGCTTTATCATCAGCCTTAAACAGAGAATGAGATTCTGCTGGAAAAAGTGATGACAACATCTGATAAGCCATCAGCCTTGTGATAAGCCGCCAGAGTTGCCGTCAGCCTTAGAAAGAACATGGGAGCAAAGGTGGAGAAATGATGACATTGTTTGATATGTCATCATAGTTTTGATAAGCCATCAAGATTCATCATCAGCCTTAAATAAAAATTGTCAAAATTGAAGAGGATCTGACGACATTCGTGATAAGTCGTTAGCCTCCTAATAAGGCATCATGAATGTCATCACCTAATCCGAGAAAACCACTGCACTCTGTGATTTTATTTCCATAATTACGATAAAGTATTTAAATCTTAGTTTAGGGTTTTCTAAAGAGGAGGAATTATGATTCTGAACCTATTTTGCAACGCATCTATTTTGTTATTTTCTCTCTAGTTTCTTGGCTTGAAAAAAACAATTAACTTTGAAGAGATTATCATTAATAATTTGGGATTTATACTTTGATCTGATTTGAGAAACACTCGTTGCTATTCATCTTGTTGTAAGTTCATATTTCAAATTATGAATTCAACTTGTTTTATTGGTTATTACATTATGAGTGGCTAAATCCCTTTAACTCGAATTATGGGATCTATGGGTTAGGTCTTGGTAAGTTGCTAAGTGTTCAAGAATCTAAAGGTAATAAGACTCCTTGATAATTCTGAGGTTTTAGTTATTGTCTATTTGTTGCAAAAGATATATAGCACCTACTTTTATTTGCTTGAGAAAGAAATCAACTATAGTAGGAAGTGAATTATTGACAGGGACTTAGAAGCTACCAACCTTCCATTTAATAATTGACGTTATAACAATGTTAATTAACTTGAGGTGAAGTCTAGTCAGTGGATATAATTTCCCTAAGTCCGAGAGGATTGGGTAATTAAATTCTTAAGTAGGTCGAGAGATATTTAGGCATAACTTTCATAAAGACAATATGTTGTTCCTACCTATCATAAGAATCTTGAATCACTATTTGCATCTGTCAAGTACCAAAACCCATGGTGAACATAATTTTGGTTTTCCAAGAACTATTGTTACAAACACTGAAAGTAAAGTGACTAACAATTATTTGCTAAATTCTCATAAGCCTTAATTTATCGAAAACTACAAACTATCAGTTGATTAACTCACATACAACTCAGATTCACACCATATTCTCCATGGGATTCAACCCCAACCTAGTTGGGTTATATATTGACAACAATCTCTTACATTCTCATTAGAGAGGTCTAGTTTTAGCGTTATCATCCTAGTCGAGGATAGAATTTGACTGTGTGAAATTCGAGGAATAGAAGTGGGTTCTTCCAACCCACCTTAGGCCATGACATGGGTTAGCCTCTATGTACTTTGCTACAAATGTTAGGCATAGTTAATATTATTAAGCCTTTAATATAAGGTTACTTCATGACTTGATGAATTCAAATGTTTATCTCGGATTATGACTAATGGCTTGTAGCCATGATAGAGCTTTTGGATTTGATTAGTGTTATGGTCTCCTATATGAGAGATGCCCTATTGATATTATGCCTCCTAGATGTGAGATACTTATTGATTTATTATTCCTCCTAGATGAAAGATGCTTATTGATATATTATGCCTCCTAGATGTGATATAAATAATTGATATATTATGCCACCTAGATGTGAGATGCCTTATAGAGATGATTTATTGCTTATACATACGATATGCCTCAAAGATATGATTGATAACCTGTAGAGATGATATGCCTCATAGTTATGCTATGGCTTATAGATACAAGTTGGCTTACAAATATGATTATTGATATGAGTTCTGGATATGTATATGGGCCTAAGACTGTAAAATGATGTTGTAACTATTCTGGACACATAATTAGGCACAATGCCATGCTATGATATTGGTTGGATATCCGTGAAGTATTTATCCTTATAAATAATGCGGTTGTAGTTTATGAATATATTGATGATTATGGTTCCATTGTATAAATACTGGTGATGGAATTTAAGATCATTATATCTGTAAATGATATGATTCTAGCTAAAATGTATGATCTCAATATTGTTTTTCCTAAATTAGGGTTAAAACCCACTTTCCACCTTAAAAACAAATTTCTTCATAACAATAACTGCCTGTATTAATGAATAATTTATGTTTAAGCAATTAATAATAATGGTTTGAAGATTTTACTGAGATAGATTTTAGTGTATGATTTGATACTACTAATTACTCTGATCGTGATAGATGTTGACCTTTTCTAAACTTTTATAATGATTTAGTCCTGAAGTTTACTTCAGATAATGGATTTATAGATTAACATTATTTTTAGCAATGGCTTAAGTCTGTGCACCTATTATATATCTATATACACATCTCTGGATATGAGATGGAGAAAGATATTGTATTAATGATATAAATTTTGGCTAAAACACAATGATAGACTATAGAATTGATGTTATATATATATATGTTAATAACTATGATGATATACCTATATATTTATCAAGATCAGAGGATGATTATGATGACTTGCCTATATAACCGGCAAGGTTGGAGGATGACTATAATGATATGCTTATATACTCAAAAAGATAAAGGATGATTATGATGATAGGTTTATATACTAGCAAGGCTAGAGAATGATTATGATCATCCATTTTTATACTTGGCAAGGCCAGGGGATGATTATGATGGTATGTTTATATACCTAGAATGATGATGATGATTATAATGGTGGTGATTATGATATTGATTGTACTCACCGGTTTTATTTCAACTACTTCTTATTATACTATGGATTCAGTTTCATTCATCTTTGCATGTGCATTGCCTATAACTGGTATGTGTCTATACTTATCATCCTTATGAGGGGTTGCATAGGTATGGGTGATGAATATGCCTTATGGTGTGTTGTATGTTGATTAGACCTTCTGAACCTGGGGCGGTGGGGGTCCATTATATGCTCGAATAGGTATTAGTTGTCCAGACTAGCACGTTATCATTGATATTGTTATTACCATTAATATAATCATAGTTATTGCTGTTTATGATAGATTGGTGTAATAGCTCATTATGGAGATTTGAGGTATGATTCTATCTCTTTTGTCGTATGATTTCATTATTATGCATTATTAACTCATGACTAGGCGTATAGATTAGAAACCATAAGTATACTAGCACTAGTTCCTGCTATGATTATGAGGCTTTGAAATGCTAGTTTGATGATTTAGGTTGTACTTCGAGTTGACCTTGTTTATATATATAAGTATGTATATCTAGTTATTTGAAGCTAAGTTATTATCGTATATTTCCTCCCTCTTTCATTTATTCTGATTGTATATTTATTCCTTGGCCTTGTATACTGTTATATATCTTTCCTTCGCCCTTTTATTCGTCTATTGGCTGGTGATACATGGTATAGTGTTGAGATTCCTGAGTATGGTTGGAATAGGATAGTTCATCCGTAATATTTCCTTAGCCTTATTATTCTAGTTTCTTTACTATGAATAATATAATTATCCTTATTATCTGATTGGCTTTCTTATATGGTTACTAGATATTTAGGTGTAGTTTTTATTCTGTTCATGTATTATATATATCTGCATTATGTTTGGAGCTCAGTTGGAAGTTGCCTAATAAGTACCACGTGTTTGGTGCTCATAATACACTTCTGTAGCCTACAGATCCTAGTATGGATTATCGCTATTGATGTGTACGTATTAATTAGCAGCCATGATTCGGAGACATAAAGTGAGCTCCTGACATTCAGAGTTCTACTTTCCTCCCTCTTATGTAACTGGACTAGTCTCTATTATTTATTCGGAGGTGAGTTGTAGCAGTGTAATTCCCTTGGGATTTCATTTTTGCGCTCTTATTATATTTGAAGTTCTTGTACTAATAGCACCAGGTTTTGGAACAGTATTATATATTTGATCTTTTATTACATTTATTCCACATTCTTTTCTTTATCTCTTTAGGTAGTCCGTTACTAGCCGTTCCGTAGAACTTGTTTGGCTTTCCTATTAGCGATTTATAGTAGGACTCATCATGACTTGAGAAATTGATCATGACAAATTTGTATCAGAGCCTAGGTTTATCAGCATATTTAATAGTGACAAATGGGTTGTTTGGGCTGAATTTGGGTTGGTCAAAATGGGTTGAATCAATAGATGAGTCATTAGCCAACTCGGCCCAAAATAACATGGCCTAAATGGGCTAAACAATGGGTTGTACCCTAACACACCCAACTTACCCACCTTTTCTTCTTTACTTTTAAGAAATACTGACAAATATTAGCAATCAAATATTTCCAAATAAATACAACAATAACCACAAATTTAAGTTATAAGTTCTGTATTCTAGAAATTTTAAATATCTATATGAAGAAAATATTTTATTGTATATTTATATATCCCTTCCTATAAAGTAAGAGCATAGGTTTTTTAAAAAAATTATCTAAATTAGTTTTACCTTTCCAATAAAATAAAGGATCATATACAAATAATCATATCTTTAAAGTTCTTCTGTAGTGTGCCTATGCTATTTTAGCCAGAAGAAATAATAGTTATTCTTGAATAAACCTAAATAGGTCTTACATATTTTTTCTCTTATAATAAAATTACTACTCCACTTTTAATTGGGGTGCTTTTTTTCCCTGCATTTACCATTTTCATTATATGTATTATGGTATTCTTACCCATTAATTATTATATTTCTTGATGAGTTCATATTGGTTATTGTGTACCTTGTTATTGAATTCATTTTATATGACTACTCTTGTGGTTTATTTCTTTAGTAGTGGATGGAGTAGATCTATATTTATATTTTCTCCCTATAGGCATAGCATTTGGGTTCGAGTCATATTTATTTCGGTATATTGGTGTTATTGTGGCCCTTGAGTGGTCCTTGCTATTGATTGGCCTTATTGTGGCCATTAAGTGGTATTCTATTGATTTTCATTTTGGTGTCACCTATTCATTAAATTGTTCTTTATATTTCTATTGTTATTTATATTATTTGATGTAATTGATCCTCGTTGGGTAGTTGTTTAGACTAGTTTTATCTAGTTAGAATTCTATTATTCGTGATTCTTATTAGGTGTCTTGAGCAACTATAGCCCAATTTGATGATTTCTTCCCTATAGCGAGGCGAGGTTGATGTTTTTCTCTTCTGTTAGTTGTGCTAGATTGATTGTGGAGTGAATTATGGTATTAAAGGTAAGCTGATCTTCTGTGGTTTTGTATTGTGCTAGAGGTGGAGATTTAGTTATATTGTTATTCATGAGTTTGGGGTCCTTAGACTTGCCTCCTGGATTGTGAAGGTTGTTGGTTTGGCTACCCCTTTCTATATAGATGATTATTGAGATTGAACAGTTTGGGGTCCATTCTTTTTGGTGGCTATTTCATTGCCTGATAGTTGCTTAATATTGATGTTGGGAGGTCTTGGATTCATCTCTTAGATTAGTTGGATTAGTCTTCTAGAGTTGATTTACCCTCATTATCGATGTGGAGTTTTATGCCCCATTCTCACTGTGATGTGGTTATCTTTCTAGTAGAATTAGGGAGTTAGACAAAGGTTATTGTTCCTGTAACTGCTTCTTAAGTTGGCAAATTGTAAATTCTTTATCTAGAGTTGTTTGGTTCATTTTTTGGTCGCGGTCTGGCATTGGTGTCGATATTGGTGCATTCTTTCTCGATGACATGATTCACAGATTAATCGAGTTATGATTGTGCTACTTGGGTGGATTTAGAAAATCCCTATTCCAAAGTTTATCAGGAATAATATGATTTAGTGAAGTATTTCTTCTCGATGAGATGTGCCAATGGATGGTCTTTGCCTAGATGGAGTGTTGGATTGATTAGGTTTTGGCTAAATTTGCATTTCTCCAAGTTAGTAGAGTTTTATCCATTACTAGTGTGATTTGCAGCCTTGTTTGTTTTTTAGCATGTTTTGATAGTTCATGTCTTTAGTAGATATGGAGTTGATTTCCTGTGATTATAGCTGGTGATTTTCTTGCAATTTTATTTCCTAGCTATGTTTTAATTTTAGCTCGACAAGATTTAGTAAAGATTTTTCAGATTCGGACAGTATGGTCGGAGTGAGTATTTGACTTTCATTTGGATTTGTTGACTCATTTTTTAATTTGATGCCTTGGGATGGTGATTTGGAAGTTATGATAGAGTTAGAGTACGAATACCTACATGTGTTTAGGTTTGGTTTGGGTAGTTGAGATTTAGAGACTCGTCCTTGGTGTTGATATTTCAGCTTGAAGATATAGAGTTTGAGTGCAAATTTTATTTTATATTTGCCTCAGTTGAGATTTCATTTATAGGTTGGTTGAGCCTACTCCGTGGTTACCTATTCAATCATTTCAACTTAGAATGGATTATAGTTGATAAGTGTTAAGATAGTATCCCATGGACCTGATATTGGTTCCTTTAGCTTTGACCATTGGTCTTTAGTTTCCTTTGGTAATTTGGATGATATACTCAGTGAGAGTAGTATACTTGAGTTGGATATCAGTTTTGATTACCATCTGGACTAGTTATAGCATTGGCATCGACTGTATTACTTGATTATTTCCATTTGTGTGGCCAGATAACGCCTTATGGGCTTATTCTCATGTTTACCATATGAACTTTTAGCGGATCAGCTTCACTTCTTCGAGTTCTTGTTATAATATTGCACGTAATAGACTCTGGTGGCATTCCTCTTTGTTGCGAGTAGATAACATGTGTGAAAAATGGTAAAGGAAGGTTATATTTGGATTTGGAGTCGGATATATGACTCATGCCTTAGGTTGGTTTTGGCTTGGATGAGTCTTTATTGATTTGTGTGGGTATCAAGATGGTATCATTGTCTTGTGGTTCAGATATGCGTGCATCAACCTTTTCTGGTTCAGTTGGAGGCCAGTTGGTTGTTGAAGTTGAGTTTTGGTTGTTTGGAAGTGAAGAGAGAGAGTTGATTGAAAAAGCAAAACCTGTGGCAAAATCCCTTGGAAGTGTTCTTTCTTTGTAGAGGTTATCCAAGAAATCATGCTTAGAGCATACAAGCCTAATACTTCATCCTTTAGAGCTTTTGAGATCTTTCTATCCATGGAACTTCATGAATGAAAGTCCTTTTAAAACCCTCCAGGTCATCTCCTTGATTTGCATGTATTTCCAACATTTCGAGCCTTCTTACAACGACTACATGTCATTTACGACTTTCCAAAACCATTGGTTCAGTAATCGAACAATTCATTCGGATTTAAAGCTCATTTCCCTATTTTGGAGCTTACTCTGGTTAGGATTTGGCATCATACCAAACCTCTTAGTAGATGGCCTTGGAAGAGAATTCGGACAGTGCTAGCAGCTTTGGAATGTCGATTTTAGGCTTGGTAGACTTTTGGTTGGAAAGTTAAGAAATTGGAAATTTGGGTATGGGACCCACATTTGGTTAAAACAACCTCAGATGAAAAACTCAATTTTTCCATTGAGTCTGAACGTTGAATTTAGTATGGTTACATAGTTCATTTGTGTATAAAGGGTTTCAAATAAATCCCGTGGTCTTGGCAGGGACATGGAAATTGCAATTCTAGTGCTATCAGCTAGTGCGATGATGATTTCCAACCAAGGGTAACTATTGCGGTACCCTTAGAAGGGAGATAGTGCATTCTCTATAGCCTTGTCGCAATCCTGACTCATGTGGTAGATGAAAGGTGGTGTGACGATGATTTTCAACCAAGGGTCACTATCGCAGTACCCTTGGTAGGGAGATAGTGCATTCTATATAGCCTTGTCGCAATCACGACTCATGTGGCAGACGGAAGGTGGTGTGATTACACACCTTTAGGTAGTGATAGCGACATCCAAACACCTGGTCTATGTATAAATAGACCCTTTATGTCGCGAATTAGCCCATTTTTCATCCATATCTTAAGAGTAAAACCACTACAGAGTGAGACTAAGTCGGATTGAAGCTTGTAGACAATTTGGGGATCTTGGTTATCCTTTATTCTATGATTTTCCTTCGAATACATAGTAAGTTTCCTTCAATTTATCTATAAATTTTTAGAAATTAGGGCATTAAATTCTTAAAATTTAAGGGCAAATTTGAGAGCTGAATACTGTTTCATTTGTGCTTAACTTTTGAGCACAACTTCCTTGTCCTTCGAGAGACCCCATGATATTTTCAATTTTTGATTTCATTAGCAGGCCCCGAAGGCCTGTTTTTGACCTAAAATTTGACCTGACCCATTGTCCTGCAATATGGGTCATGTTTTACTTCTAATAGGTGTAGATTATGAATTTAATAGAGCAACAACATTTTTAGATCTTTGTGTAAGGATGAATATTTTTATATGATTCGAGGTTTTGCGGTTAAGTTTTGAGGTAGGCTTTTGTCTACTTTTCTTCAAAAGATGATGTGTGTTATATACTACAAGTGAATGTGAATGCTAAGATTGATTATGGGTAGAACATCGTAACTTAGTCTTCATTACTTAAGTTTGGGGATTAGAGGAGGGATTTGCCCCCAAGGTGAAATATTTGTTATATTTCTAGGATCCTATTGTCTTTTTCATAGATTGAGAAAATTCGTAGAATGGATATGATATGCTGCTAGATTTGGGATGTTTTTTAAGTGTTGGAATCTTGGATGGTATGATTAACCTTATTTGGGCTATTTTAGTGATCTTTAAATTGTTATTTAGGGGTATTGACTTAGTTTCTTATGTTCTAGGTGGAATTCCTATCTTAGGATTGATTATGCCTTATGTACCATTGTAAGACCCCGAAAATCCTAAGCTTAATTCAGTCCATCTAAGCTTGTTAAGGGGGTCCCATACTTACAAAGTTCAAGCTAAATTTTCAGACTTAGTTTATTTTGGCTTTCAAGAGTTCGCAATATCATTTCACGATCTCAACATTCTTAAATTGTCTATATTTCCATTAATTCATGATCAGTAAGGTCAATAAGTGTTCCTGGACAAGTTTTAGATTTTTCAAAACTTGTTTAGACCCCGTTCGAAATCCCAAAATAGTGGAACAACGTGATCTTGGCGTGCCACATCACCAATCGCGTTGATTGATATTATTGCAGGTTGCCAAGGTCAATGTACCTAGATTTGACGCGATGATGGCGTGACGTATCGACTATTGCGTCGATGCCCATTTTTAGTCGTTAAATGTTTGCATATTTGAGGACAAAAGGGTCAATTTCCCACCCTTATATTAGTCTAAAACACGGGATTTAGCTCGAATTCAACAAAAATATAGTGTCTCTCTCAAGTTTATCTCAAGAACAAGTTAGGATTTTCAATTAAGGATTCAAATTCAATACTCAAATTCGAGAATCTCTCCGTCAATCTTCATACAATAAATAACTAAGGAATGCTTAGTGTTCATTCATGGATTCCTTTCGTCCACGAAGCCCAAGAATCAAGTTTTAAACTATGAATTCTGATATTCATGTTATCGATTGATTATGTTCATATGGTTATTGTTGTACGATTCCCAAGTTGGAATCTTTACTTGTTTTATGAAACTATGTTAGCTTGCAAGTTGAAAACTATGAACTTAGTCGGTTATGGTGTGTTAATTTGATGATTATGCCTATACCCTAAGTGGTGCACATATGGTGTTTGATAAAGTGCCTAAGAGAATAGAAATTATACATTATAGCTTAATTGTGACCCAAACAACAAATACATATTTTACCCTTATGTTTAAATAACTCCCATGCTATTGATGTGCATTATAGATGTTAGTTGGAATGCTCATGATGTTGGAGTATGAAATTATGACATGATTATATGCATTCCTATCCATGAACAACATTATGATAAACATGTGCATCATGAAATCCCCAACTTATTGTATGATGAATTGTTGACATTGGTCATGTGTTCAAGAAGTATCAAGTCTTGTTAGTTTCATGCTATCGAGTCTTGGGGGTACTTGTACCCGACAGTTTAGCTATGTTCCTATAGCCAGTGTCAGTTTTCACGATACTCTCAGTCAAGCAATGATTATTTCAATTCAGTCAATCTCATGACTTTGGAAAAATTCAGTGAATTCAGTATCAGTTTAGTCCTACTCAGTAACCCCAGTAATCTCAGTAACCTTAGTAATTTCAGTGATATTAGTAGTCTTTGTAATCTTCGTAATCTCAGTAACCCCAGTCACTTATTAGATCTTAGTATTATTCCGTCAGTAAATGGAATTTAGTGAAACTAGTTCAAATTAGTTATACAATACGACCAGTAACAGTTCAGTTCAGTTAAGTCAGTTCAATGTCTTTTCAGTTAGGACTAGGATTCAGCACCGAGTGAACCCAGGGATGAGGGCTCGCCTGTTAGCCAGCAGAGGGTGTGATCCTTAGTATCAATCCCTGCATTCCAGAACTTCGTAGCCGGCATAGGTCGAGATGTACCCCTACTAGTCTCGGGACTATTCATCTTCTTTGAGTTTTCTTTACAGGAGGGGTTGACGGAAGAGCTCCCTATCAGACAGGGTTTACTCTCAGCTCGTGTCTACCCATGGTACGATACTGAAACCTTTGTAGCTGAGGTTACAGGTTGGACCTCACCAGTTCAGAGTCGGGGTATGTCGGTTAGATGATTATCTCGCACAGCATCAGTTTAAGATTCAGTCTTAATAATAGAACTCAGTTCAGTTCTATAGATATCAAGACTGCTAGATACAGTTGCTCAGCTCAGTATGAAACTTAGCTAGTTCCAATAGAATTAGGACTGTCGATACAGTCATCTAGTTCAGTCTAGAACTCAGATAGTTTTTCAGATTTAGGACTGTTAGATACAATTACCCAGTCCAGCGAAGAACTCAAATAGTCTTTTAGTATCACTATACTCATTTATTAGTTATCAGTAATATAAAACTAGTAACCTCAGATATCGATTACCTATAAACTCCCTAATTCATTTCAACAATGGACTCAGTCATTAAGCATCCCAATATTAGTACTCAGATATCAGTAAATCCACATTATCAGAATTCATGAGTAGGTGTTATCACGATCTCAATTACAGTTATGTATTCATGGATGTATTCTCACGTCCATTTTATTTAGTCAGTAAGTATTGTTCATGCATGCAAACCATTGCATTCAGCCCACCTCACATGCATACCAGTACATTCAATAGTACTGATATATTTGTGCTATGGTGTTTTATACCATAGGTTTAAAAGCACTAGCTCCCAAGCATCCTTAGTAGATCAAACATTCAGTAGCCAGACTAATAGTGAGTCCTCATCACTTGAGGATAGCATGATTATTTAATTACTTCCTTATTTTAGTACTTCAGAGTTAGTTGGGGACATCTCCACTATTTTTAGACAGTTTAGAGGCTTTCAGTCTACAAGATATTTCAAACAGTTTATTTCAGTTTTGGGTATTGTTATACCCTATTACAGACATTGTTTTATATTCTATATTAGTTTGGTTTTGAACCTTATGGACTTACAGCTTATACTCCACTTATTTATAGTATATTATTCAGTGCTCAGTTACAAATATCATTCACGAGTTAACTTGTGCTCCTTCGAGGCATCAGCACCATGTAGCATTCCGGGTACCAGATTCGGGGTGTTACAACCATATAAAAGTAAATTTAGAAACCTTAGCCTAGTTCGGGGTGAAATTTGACTAAATATGGAATTTACGGATTAGAAGTGGGTTCTTCCGACCCACCGTAGGCGAAGTGTTATGTTAACTCTTATAGACTTAGTTACGAAAGTTAGGACATTGATGACGTCCAAGCAACACCTCTTTTTATATAATGATACGGTAGCTTTCAGGATATAGTAACCTAATTAAGGTTGGGGTCGAATCCTAAGGGAACACATGGCTTTACAGATCTCAGTAGTTATAGTTAATGGGCAGAACAAGAAAAGTAAATTGAGGGTTTTTGTTGGTAGTAATCTCAAACAAAGAACAATATTAACTTGGTTGAAATCAGTTGTAAGTGACCACTAGGATTGTACTTCCCCTATATTCTTAAATCTGTAGGCTTATCGTGTGCGGTTGAACCAATCTAATACCCCGCATGCAGAATCGATAAGTTACATACCTCCTACAATATTTTGAACGAGTATGAGGATTTCACCCTTTACCTTTTGTATCTTAGGGTTTCGCACTACTAACCCTTATCTTGATCCCAGTTAAGTATTACCTTTTGAGTCTCTAGTTATTAGATTAAACCTTACCATTTTACGTAGATAGAACCTAGAAGCATCGATTGACAGCTAAACTCCAAATTATTGTTGTCTTTACTTTTCCTAGTCACTACTCCTCTTTTGGAGTAAGTAGCAATATCTAGGAGGGATCCTAATGTGTGCACCCATTAAGAAATAAATCATAATAAAGATAAGGAAATGCATGTCATTGGTATTGGTTCAGATCAACAACCGCACTTCCCATACTTCATCAATTCGCTAGGGTTTTCTTAACTCTAGCTATGGGTTTTAGCCGCTCATGATTATAAGTAATCATTAACATTCATAATAGAAAGAATAGATGAAATCACAATGATAATATGAAAAAACCCACAACCGTAAACTAAATAAACTATCAAAGTCAATACAAAGAAATACCAAGATCAAAGATGGGTCTTGAAATAAAAATATGTTTTAAAGTGTTAAAAGTGTGTAACTCTTACTAAAAAGTATATAAGCAGTATTTATAGTACATAAGAAAATACTAAAACAAAGCCCAAATAAAATAGGAGAATACTGGGTCGGTGGCCACCTACTCCCTGTGCCTGCGGTCTGGCAGGGCATAGGTACTACCTGTGATCTGGTACAGGGTGCAGGTGCAGATCACAGGTACCAGATTGACAATTTTCCTGCAAGTCATCTCTCGAGATTTTGGGTTCTAGCATCCATTTTTTCTATATGCGGTTCACAGGTTGACTTAGTAGGTGTGGGAGTCAGTTTTTGAACTCTTCTTTGACTCTCAAACATGCATTGATCAAAATCAAGCCAAAAAACATTTCAAACATCCACAATGGCTCCAAAGTAGCAAAGAATACCCCTTTTTACCTTTTTCATGAACTTCTCATCCAAAACATGGTTTCCTGCAAAACATACCAAAAATAGATCATATCTAACAAAAAAGACCTCAGAAGCATGTGTATTTTCCTTGTTTTAAGCTTCAAAATTGCTATACTTGGATAGCACATCAAAAGCCTTAACTTAGAATGCTTGCATGATCTCAGGAAACAAAAAACACAACAAAACAAAAACGACATTTAACTGGGAGAATGTAAGCTATTCAAGGAGTCCATCATTATCTTAAGTTTAAATCACAATATCTGCTTCTATATCTCTTCTTAACACCAGCTATGTATGAACATGAAGCTCAACAATGTGACATAATAGAATAAACCTATGGAAATTACATTACCAATAGACAACCACTAATATATACAAAGTACACTACCCGAAGAAGCAAATAACTAGCAACATGACTCAAGTGATCTCACAACAAAGATGTCCCACTCACTCATATGAAATCATTTGTGTCAATGCAGGGATGTTCAAGAGATACTCATACTCAACAAAGAAGTTCCAATCAATGCATGTAAAATGCCATAGGTTTGCTCTTATTTTCTTTACCTTAGCATTTAGATAGTGAAGTTAGGATA
Organism: Capsicum annuum; assembly: GCF_002878395.1. Taxonomy (NCBI): domain Eukaryota; kingdom Viridiplantae; phylum Streptophyta; class Magnoliopsida; order Solanales; family Solanaceae; genus Capsicum; species Capsicum annuum. The sequence goes on from NC_061111.1 coordinate 79,933,657, forward strand.
ACTATAGGACTTTTCTTGGCTTGTAATGTAAGCTTTAAGGGGCTGGTATGGTACATATGGATATATTAACTGAATAAGCCTCCTTGGCACTACACTAACTTTTGGGTCTCACTTATTAGCCAATTTCCTTTTTATTCCACCCTTATTTCTCCCTTTTATTCTTTTATGCACATTCAGGTTGGGTGTGGTCTTTCATTCTTTCTTTTTTTATTTTTTCTCAAATTTTTTATTTTCTATTTCTACCATACCTAACCCTACTAAATATTTCTCTTTTTGTACCCTTCTTCATACCCATTTTACACTATGAAACCCTATGATTGGCACCCTCAACTTAGGTATTTTGCCTATTTTGAGATGCACAATGTCCAAGGAGGGCCTTAACTAAAACAAGTAAATTGTAATACAAATAGGAAGATGAATGGTGAAAACAACAAAAAATAGGCTTACATGGCTCAAAGCAGCGATCAAGGGATGTAATCCACATATGGAAGGTTATTTAGGCTAAAAGTATACTAAAATAAAAAATGACTGATGATCCTTTTCTAACCAACAATCCTTCAACCTAGGCAAGACTAACCAAGCAAGTTCTGAATTGGACATACAAAGGTAACTTGGTAGTATCTCACAGACTCATAGCATAGAGTCAATGTCACCAACTACTGACAATCCGGTTGTCACGACCAGAGGCTACCCCTAGTCGTGACAACGATGCTGTTGATCACAAGTGATAACAAGCTAACCCATGAGTTGGTACTTGCTGCGAGCACTGAATAAAAAAGTAATAAAATAATATATGCAGAAAATATTCTGATAAGATAATGTAAATTTGGAATATTAAAATATGAAAGATTGAAATGTCTGAAACCACTAATAAAAATGAGTGCAACTGACTGACTAGCTAGTTGATTGTCTGATTTTTCTGAAAGCCTCTAAACTATCTGAGGAATTGATGGGACAGACCCCTAAATAACTTTAACTAATGAAATATAATGATATACTGGAGTAACTGAAATAAACAAATCATTTCCTCGATGCATGAGGACTCACCACTATTATTGCTGAATGTCACTGAGTTGTCTAAGAGTAATCATGAAATTGATTGTCCGAAATGTATTTGAATGTATTGTAAATGAGATGAGGATAGACTGAAATGAATGGGGATAACTTATCATAAATGCATGATCATATAAAATTATGAATACAAGACCAAGTATAAATATATTTTTGAAATAAACTATAAACTGAATAACTGAAATTTATATAAGTGAATAACTGAGGTTCTGTAAACTTGGTTAAGAAATCCTGAACAAAAAAATACAGAATATAGTACTGAGACTGTGGGAGGTATCATCTAATAGACCTGCCCTAATATGAGCAAATAATGTTCCAATCTGTAACCCCAGTTGGAATGGTGTCAGTACTGTGCCACTGGTACTAACACTGGCTGTGTGGATTTACTAATTTGAAGTCCCGAAGGACTAGGGAGTCAGCCATAAACTGGCTGGTGACCCCTAAGAGAGTGTCAGTCCTAAACTGGTGGGTCACATCTCATAATCCTATGCTAGCTATGTAGTTATGGAACATAGGGACTTCTACTAAGGACCCAGTCCTACCTGGCGGGTGAGCCCCCATCACTAGGCTCGCTCGGTGCTAAATCCTACTCCCAACTAAACTGACACTGGTTTTGAACAGAGCTAAATTAGATACTACTGAACATACAATTGACATTACTCATCATGTCCTAATTGTTACAACTGAATGAGTGATAATGCTCACGGTTCAACTAAAATCATTTTTGAGACACTGAAATAGTGTAAAACAACTAGGAATTGGGTGTTTATAACTTACCAACACAAAATGATTTTAAACTAAAATGTCAAACTTGAAATATTATAGCATGAAATCATATTTCAAAGAACCAAAACATTGGCATTTCATCAAACATATAATAATCAAAAACTTGGACAAGGGAATGCCTTAAACATGAGGAAAACAACATGATTACATGTCTAAATTCATAATTTAAAGGTTAATCCTGAAATCAATGGATCATGACAAAGAAATTTCAACATTTGAAGCATGATATGACTAATTCTTTTTGAAAACACTTGTAACCTAATTTGAAGTAGAATTAACAAGAGATTCATTGATTTACTGCATCCAAAATTGGTATAAACTCATAAATTTAACCAAAAGAGGATTTTGGTCTCTATGGGTTAAAGGGAGCCATGGATAAACATCCTACATACCTTACTCGATGAATTCTTGAAGTTCCATTGAGAATTTCTTAGACTTGAAGCTTAAGTTTCTTGATTTTTTGTAAAGGAGTTAGGGTTTGTTCTTAGGAAGAAAGACGGTTTTTCTTGAGAGGATTTGTGAGCAAAAGGGCAAATAATGCTCCTTGGGAGTCCCAAATTTGTGTTATGGATTAATTGGGTGAAAGGAATTGACCCAATTACCCTTAAAATGTCAAAAACAAAGTTGGAAAAAATAGGGAGGGGCGACACGGTCCCTATAGTGGCGGACTAACCCGGGCGCCGCCCGCCTTAGAGCGGTGGACTGAATGGGGCAACACCCGCGCTATCACATTGGACTAGAGGGGGCGACTTTTGCTTCTCCTGGTGATGCTACTATTTTTGATTTCAAAACATGCCCATACGCTCGTCCAAAAATTTAAAAACTCACCCAAGAAATACATTGAACAAAGTAGATGATGAATTAACTTAAAAATCAATGTCCCGAGGATGGGAAGGTTCAAATAAAATCATCAAAGTTTAGGGGTCTTGAAAATGGATAATTCCTCAATACTTGGTCAAAAAACTTAGGATTTGACCATTTAACATGCAACTCAGAGCTGAATTGAGCTAGAATCTTATAGGGTATTACAATATCTCCCCCTTGGGAACATTCATCCTTGAATGAGACAGGTTAGACTAAGAGTACTATACTAAGGTAACTAGGATCATATACTTAATATGCATGATAGAACATGATTACATTAATGAGTCTGAAAAATGATACATGAATAAAACTAAGTTCATGAATTCATGTAATGACATGGAAATGGTTACATAACTAAAACTGAGTATGGGATAGAGTCAATTTAAGGAAGAATCTTTACCTAAAGATGAATCTATGTTTGCGGAAAAAATGTCAGGATACTTGGTTCGCATATCTACTTCTGCTTCCCAAGTATCTCACTCAACAGACTAATTCCACTAAAGAACTTTTACAAAGGGAACTTTGTTGTTCCTTAGTCTACAGATCTGATGCTCAAGGATATCAACTGGAACTTCTTCGTAAGAAAGACTATCCTTAACATCCATATTTTCTATAGGAAAAACTACATTTGACTCATCAATACATTTCTTTAACAAGGAAACATGAAATACCAGATGTGCTAATGCTAAATATGCAGGCAGCTCTATCTCAGAAGCTACTTTCCCAAAGCGACTCAAGAATCTATAAGGGACAGCATAACAGGGGATGAGTTTTCCCTTCTTGTCAAATTTATTCACTCCTTTCAAAGGTGAAATCTTCAAATAGACCAAATCACCAACCTTAAACTCAAGGTCCCTTCTGTGCACGTATGTATAAGATTTCTGATGGCTTTGGGTTGTCTTCAGCCACTCTGGTACCAACTGAACTTTCTCAACCACATCAAATACTACATCTGGCCCTATTAAAGCAGGTTTATATGCCTTAAACAAACCAATAGTATATTTACATCTCCTTTCATATAGAGCCTCAAATGAAGTCATCTGAAACTGGAGTGATAACTTTTGTTATAAGGAAACTCAATCAAAGGTAAGTATTCATCCCAACTACCTTTAAAGTCAATAACACAAGACCTTAACATGTCCTCTAAGGTCTAAATGGTCCTCTCTTCCTGATCATCTTTCTAAGGATGAAAAGCTATATAAAGATAAACTTGGGTACCAAGACCCATTTGAAAAGGTTTCCAAAATTGGGAGGTAAACAAAGTACCTCAATCAGAAATGATAGACAATGGAATCCCATGCAACTTAATCAACTTTCTAATTTAAACCCTAGCATAATCCTCTGCTGAGTACGAAGTATTAACTAGAAAAAAATAAGTTGACTTAGTTATTCTATCCACAATGACCCAAATCAAATCATGTTGATGATGCATATGAGGCAACCCTATTACAAAATCAATGTTCACCACTTCCCAATTACAAGTGAGGATGCTGAAATTCATTAATGCACTACTAGGCCTTGGGTGTTCGACTTTGACCTACTGATAATTTGGGAACTTAGCCACAAATTCTGTAATATCCTTATTCATACCACTTCACCAATAGATTTCTTATAAATCATGGTACATCTTAGTGTCTCTTGGATGGATAGAGTATCATGCACCATCCTTTTTTACAAGTATTCGCTATCTCAAATCATCAACACATGAAACACATAACTTGCCATGATAACAAAGCACACCATCTCCTTTTTGGGAGAAAACCTCTACCTTCTGATCTCTAATTGCTTCCTTCAGCTCAACCAAACTAGGATCACTATCTTGATTTTCTTTCACTCTGAAAACCAATGAATAATTCAAATCATTCTAAATATATACACTACCTTAAGCTGGATCAACCAACCGAACACCTAATCTAGAAAGCTGATGAAACTCATTGACTAACTTCTTCTTATCATCCTCAACATGAGCAACACTACCTATAGACAATCTAATAAAGGCATCTTCCACCACATTGGCCTTACCCGGATGATACAACACACTCATATCATAATCTTTTAACAACTCAATCCACCTTCCCTAATGAAGATTCAAATTTTTCTATGTGAACATATATTGTAAAGTCTTATGGTCAGTGAACACATAACCATGAACCCCATAAAGATAATGTCTCCTAATTTTAAAGGAAAAAACAATAGTTGCCAACTGAAGATCATGGAAAGGATAATTCTTCTTATGCAGTTTAAGTTGTCTAGAGGCATAAGCGATGACATTACCTCTATGCATCAATACATAAAAAAGACCAACTCTGGAAGCATCACACAAAACTTCAAAGCTATTTGTGATATCTGGCAATGTCAAAACTAGAGTGGAAGTGAGTCAAGTCTTCAACTCCTGAAAACTCTTCTCGCAAGAATCTGACCACTAAAATTTCACTTTCTTCTTAGACAATCAAAATATGGGAGATATAATAAAATACAAACCTTAAACAAACCACCTATAATAGCCCACCAAACCTAAGAAGCTCTTGATATCTAATGGAGAGACGGGTCTTCACCAGTTCCTTACTACTTTTATCATTTAAGGGTTAACTCTAATGCCATCACCGAAAATAATATGGCTAAGGAAAACTACTGATCTTAACCAAAATTCACACTTACTGAATTTGGTGAACAACTAATGAGCTCTAAGTGACTGCAACAAAATTCTCAGATAGTTTGCATGATCATTTTCACTATGGTAATAAACAAGGATATCATCAATTAAGACTATGACAAACATGTCCAAGTACTGCTTGAACACCCTATTCATCCAGTCCATGAAAGTTGTACGTTTGTTCAAAAGACATAACTATGAAGTCAAAATGACCATACCGAGTTCTTAAAGTTATTTTTTGAATGTCACATTTTTTGACTCTAAGCTGATGATAGCTGGATTTGAAATCTATCTTAGAGAAATAGCTAGTAGCCTTATGTTGGTCAAAGAAGTCATCAATTTTGGGGAGAGGATACTTATTCTTGATTGTGACTTTGTTCAACTGACATTAATCGATGCAAACTAAGAAAGAGCCATCTTTCTTATACACGGACAAGACTCGAGAGACCTATGGGAAAACACTAGGCCTGATGAAACCTTTATCTAAGAGATCTTTTAACTACACTTTCAACTCCTTCAGCTCAATTTGATCCATTCTATAGGGTGGAATATTGATAGGTTGGATATCTGGAAGGAAATCTATTCTAAAGTCAATTTTCCTTTTGGGAGGAACTCTGTTAACATTTTTAGGGAACACATCTGGAAATTCCTACACTACTGAAACTGACTCGAGACTCAGAGTCCCAAAACTATAGTCTTTGACTCGAACAAGATAGTAAACATAGCCTTTAGATATCATCTTTCTTTATCAAAGATATAAAAACAAACTAACCCTAAAACACTAATTTAATATCCCTCTATTCAATGACTGGTTCAGTTGAAAACTGAAACTGAAAAACTCTATTTCTACAATCAACTGAGGCAAAACTTGAGTGGAGCCAATCTATGCTGAGAATGACATCAAAATTTGTCATCTCTAACGCTACAAGATCAACAGAGGTAACTTTATGAGATACTGTGATCGGGCAGTTCCTATATACCCGCCTAGCTACAATAGAGCTACCTACTGAAGTAAACACTAAGAAGGGCTCTTCTAATGTTTTGGGATTGACACTGAAGTCTACTGCTATGTAGGGAGTAAAAAAGGAAAGTGAAGCTTTAGGGTCATATAAAGCATAAATATGAAGATGGAAAACCTATAACATACCCATAACCACATCAGGAGAACATTCCTTACTCTGCAAAGCCAGGAGTACATACAAGCTATTCTAACGCTGCCTACTGGTTGCAATGGAAGTGGCTCCCTGCTGAGTCAGGCGACTTGCTGGAGTTGATGAAAAATTAGACTAGCCCTATTGGCATGGATCTTTTCCCATGTGAGCAACCATTGGACGTTTCTGTACCTTTTGATCCGGCTTGACACTTCCAAAACACACATCACTACCTTCCTTAGTTACACCTTGATGATTCCTACCATATTTCTTGTAGAGCAGATTAGTACGGCCACTGCTTATACTACCTTATGACTTAGAGCCTAAAAACCCTATCCAAACTTTCCTTCCTGAACCTAGGCACTGTCGTACTAGATGAAGACAAAGCTGGGGCTAAAAATTACTAATCAAACTAAGAACGATTACCACCGTCTAACTTTGGCCAATAAAATTTAAAACTACTTGTTCTATCTCTCTCCCTCTACTTATACTTCTCCTTCTCAATTTGTTGAGCATGAATGATAAGTCTAGATATGTCCATCTCCTTAACCAACATGGCAGTCCTAAACTCCTTGACCATACTATCAGCAACACCTGACACAAACTTACTCATTATACACCTATTACCTACCACCATGGTTGGAGCATTCCTCTCTAACTGAGTGAAATTAAGCGAGTACTCCATCATACTTATATTACCCTACTTCAAATTGATGAATTCTTGAACCTTAGCTTTCCTCAATTTTAATGGAAAGAACCTGTCTAAGAAGGCTGTGGGAAACTCCTCCCACTTAATAAGCCTTACCTCTATACCTCGGTCTTCCTTCCACTACTTAAACTAGGGGTGAGCTACATCCTGCAACTGATATGTATCCAAGTCTGCACTCTTACTCAAAGTGATACCCATAATATATGTCACCATTTAAACCATATCAAGAAACTCGTATAGATCCACATCAAACTTGGATCCCAAAAATGTAGGGGGATTCATCCGAGTGAAATCTTGAATCCTATCTACATCCGTATTCGCCACTAGATTGGTTAGGGAAATAGCTTGCTATTTTTTTTAGCAGATACTAAATAGGCTAAGGTAGTGAAAGCAACCCTAAATTTGGCATAAGAGACATGCTTATTCAAGGGATCTTCCTGAACAGGCAGTGGTACGGGCTTATCCCCATTCTTTCTTTCATTATTTCTTATAGGAGGCATTATCTTTAAATAAAATGAAGGATAAGTTAAAAAGAGAATTTAAATAGAGCATCAATCTCTTTCACATGACATGAACACTGAAAGAAGGGAAAATTTTCTAAAATATTTCATATCCTGTTGTCCATAAGTGTGGTGCACTTCACACCCATGCATAAGATAGTACTTAATGCATCTTTCAGAGTACCTAGGACACTTTAAAACCTTAGGCTCTAATACAAAGTTTTTCCATGACCCGAGGCTACCCCTAGTAATGATAATGGTACTTATGGTCACAAGTGAGCACACACTAAACCATTAGTTGATACCTACTGCAAGAACTAAATAAAACAGTAATAAAACAACATATGTGGAATATATTCTAATAAGATAATATAAATCTGGAATGCTGAAGTATGAAATACTGAAATATCTGAACCATTAATAAAACTGAGTGTAACTGATTAACTATCTAGCTAATTGTCTAATTTGACTAAAAGCCTCCAAACTGTCTGAGGATTTAATGTGTTAGAACCTAACTAACTCTAACTAACTGAACATAAAAAAGTACTGGAGTAATAAAAATAAACAAATCGTGTCCTTGATGGATGAAGACTCACCACTACTGCTAATGAATATTGCTGAGCTGTCTAAGATTGGTTGAGAAACCGAGCGTCTGAACCATGTTGTAAGGCAACATAGCACAAATAAAAGTATGTGATCAGTACTTCAAATAGACTGGTATATGAGATGAGGACTGGCTAAAATACATGGGGATAACCAAACATAAATGCATGATCATATAGCATTTGTGAATGCAAGACCAAGTATAAATATGTTTCTAAAATAATTTATAAACTGAATAACTGAAATCTATGTAACCAAATAACTGAGGTTCTATAAACTTGTTCAAGAAAACCTAAACTAAAATATAATGAATACTGTATTGAAACTGTGGGAGGTATCATCTAACTGACATGACCTAATTGAGCTAATCGAGGTCTAACATGTAACCCCAGTTGGAAAGGTATCAGTACCGTGCCACAAGTGCTACCTCTGGCTATGTAGATCCATTAATCTGGTATCCTGAAGGACTAGGAAGTAAGTCCTAGACTAACGGGTCACCCCAAAGAGAGTGTAAGTTCTAAAGTGGTGAGATATTTGGCGTGATCTCCTTACATTTGGAGTATACCTGCTCTCTCTTACTCTTATTATGATGCATGTATTGGTGAAGGTAGTGAGCATATGTATAAAGATAGTGAAGTATCAAGTACTTATGATGTTAGAGAATATCAAGGTCCCGATGAGTCCAATTCTAAGAATTTAATATATACAAGCAGTGGATTATTGGGGCCTATAAAAAATGACATAATAATACACTCTTGTTGAATAGACATTAGACCAGCCTTAGTTGACGATATTTAAGGTGTTTTTAGTGAATTGTCGCCTACTTTCAAACCAAAATTAAGCCTGAAGTAAGTTTTCATCAATTAATGGTGAGGTCACCAGGGATTTCACCTTGAGATAGATTATTTATATAGTGATTATTATATTACTCCTATGACAATTTATGGTTAGGAATGGCTTTTGTTAAGAAAAGATACCCTTGTCAGAATCAAAGAGGATACTTGGTTGATACAATGGTGAAGGTATCCTTCTACATATGAAGTACCAAGAGGAAGTGTGGTGTGAACTAATTTCCATGAGTATATATGACTTATATTAGAGATTTTCTTAGTTTGACGATTATTTGATTTTAGATTAGAAAAATTAGTATAGGTTCTGGTGGATAAAAGTTAGAGCTTCTCTATCTATGCTTAATACCTAAAGATAATTAAAAGGTGCAAAACCCTATTCTTTAAATAGCCTTCGTTATTTATGCAAGCTAGTGAACAAGATCATGAAGAATCAAAATTCATGATGGATAAAATTTTACTAGCTAAAACAATCCACAAGAAAGGAAGATATTAGTAGCTATCCAATTTTTTTAATGAAAGCCTTCCAACTATTTGAAGCATAAAATCAAAAGATTGAGGGAGTGAAAAAAGACAATAGATACATCGGTTGCGTGGAGAAAAAATTAAGGTTCTACTATTCAAGGCCATATGAAAATGTTATAGATCTAAAGACATTTTTTATTCAAAGGTAAGGAATTAAGATCCTTGTAATGAATCATAAGGAACTCTCGAACATCATATAATAAAATTTCGGAGGAGTGAGGGTGTGCGTAGTTAGTGGAAACTTGAGATTGAAAAAAGGTGTGGTTATGTGGCATAAATTTATGGAGTTCTCACACAATTAATCTAATGTCATGACCCGAGACTACCCTACTCGTAGAAAGGTTCTTAGAGTCACAACTAACCCCAAGTTAACCTATGGCCAGGCATGATACTAGTAATGTATCAACTAAATAAATACTATGCCTAAACTAAAAGTATGAATAATATTATAATAATCAAATGGAACCTGATACTAATTTAATATGGAAACTAATTAATCATAACTAATAAGAGGAAAATCTACTGTCTTTCTGTTTGAAAGCCTCTACTTAGATGAGTTACTGGGACAATCCCACTGTTAAATCCAATTATCAGAAGCTAAAACAATAATCATTTAAAGATTCTAAAATTAGTCCCTTAATGATAACTCACCAAACTCTGCTATTGCAGTGATGCTGGATCGTGCCAACTACAAGATGGATACTGAATGTCTGAACATACATTATAATGCAATATAGCACAAACAAAAATATACACCCAGTACATTTAGTGTACTGAGCATGTAAGATATGCACTACAAAATATATGCTAATTATGATATAAAAATAAACATGGAACTAAAATAAGTAAACTAATGCTATGACCAATCAATAAGCATATAACTAGATTATAACATAATGATTAACTAAATACAAGGTCATGCAATGTTTAAGTCTGAAATGTGGGACTACTATTATTTGACATACTCCATCTAAGAGAAATACAATCCAACCAATATCTGGAAAGATGCTCTATACCTTGCCAAGGATATGAACACTGATTGATGCGGATTCACTTGGGGACTTCTACTAATAGTCTCAACCTAGTTTTTGGGTAAGTCTTCAACCCTGTGTCATTTGATGCTAAGTAATACTACTAACTGAATATAAATAGATGTACTGAAAGACTCAATAACATGGACGTTTTAAGACTAATAAATAAGTGCTATATATGAAAGCATTCGAAATCATATGAAAATAAAGAAATGAGTGTTCAACCAATAATGCATAAGATCTTAGGTCATCTAGTGGTCATAACCCACTATTTCTTTAGAATGCAATTACTCACGACGATTATATAATCTGATTAGAATGTGCAATTCATAGCCCAAGTCTAAGGTCATAAATTAGTGAATATACTAAGGATTCATGGATTACAAGTATAAAATTATTCTAATCTACTAGGTAAACATGTATTCTAGGCTCATTCATGATATGTAATTGAAGCACAAAGGAATTCATAATGTTCAAGAATTCTAGGCTTTGAATAAAGAATTAAATTATAGAATTTAGGTAAGTAGAGACTCAATGGGTATAAGGATACCCAATAATGAAATTCCACATATTTATATATGACAACTTAGGTGAAATATTTTGATTTGGAGCTTGAAGTTGAAGAACCCTAATACTTGCCTTGGGGAAGTAAATCACCTTTTTCTCTATATATTGCTAAGTGTCGCTTGATGTTTGAGTTTATGGGGGTAATTAGGATATTTAGGATTATTAATAATCCATAGTATAACTTAAATAACATATTTTAGTATTTTAAGTAATGTAGAAATACTGGAATACCCTTATGAACTCGTAACTAAAAATTTTGTATCTCGCGAAAGATAAACCAGCCAGTAGTCTTTAGATCTACCAACAATCATTGGTTTTTTATTTATTAAGGGGTAGTTTTTGTAGATTTTAGGAAATCATTAGAATATCCAAGGAATGACTTATTGGATTATCCAAAGATTTTTCCTTGGTTGGTCATCAGATGTCCAAGCCAAGCTATCCTTAGAAGCATGATCACCAACAATGATTATTGTTTCTACCAATAGTTGTTGTTCCCTTTCATGAATAAGAGGTATATATGTCATCATATAATTTTTGGTTTTGTTGTAAGCAGTAAAAGGCACAGGATAATCATCCTATTTACCAACTATCGTTAGTATGATTGTTATATTTCACCGCTGGATAGTGCTAGTCAAAAATAGCCATAACTCTTTGCTGTAGAATTAGATTAATGAGCAATTAGAAGCATTGGTAAGAAGACTCAAATAAATTTGATTTGGTGGGTCTTGAGCCTCAAAACCTTCATAACGTAAGATTTATTCTCATTTTAAATTAATTATAGAGAAATCCCTTACCAGAATTTAATCGGTAAGGGAGGTTTAGACTTGGCTATGAGCTAGGAGTTAATTATGGCCTTAATTCATGCCTAAATCTATTATATTACTAAAAATCATTAAGTTTTCTTCTATACGTACTTAAAGTATTGTTTTGATACTAGCTCAAATTCTTGGGGTGTTGTAATATCTCCTTCTTGGGGTCATTTATCCCTAAAAAAAACTAACTTTGCTGAGAGAATAGGGACAGATTTGAAATTCCTACACTAAATTTTAAGATCTAAATGATGACCAGATAGCTGAATCTATAACTAAATCCCAAGCTTATCTGGACTCATGAATAAATGCTATGACATGGAGTGACATGAGACTGAGAGAAATGAAAAGAAGATAACTATTACTTCAAGTTGGAAGCAAATTTATAGAGATAAGATAGAGGGTACTTGGTCATCACATATGCTTCTACTTCCCAAGTAAATCCCTCAACTAGCTGATTTTCCATAGGAACCTTCACTGAGGGAACTTCCTTATTTCTCAACTTATGAACCTGATGGTCAAGAATCTTAACTAAGTCCTCATAAGAGAGATTATCTTTAACACCTACACTATCCAATGGCATAAATACATTTGGATCACCAATGCACTTCTTCAATTAAGACACATAAAACACTGGATGTAATGAAGATAAGTTCACATGTAAATCAAACTCATAAATGCATTTCCTAAGCGACTCATAATTTATAAGGACCAACATAGTGGGGACTGAGTTTCTTTTTCTGGCCAAATATCTTGACCCTTTTCATGGGTGAAACTTTTAAGTAAGTAAAATCATCAATAGAACTCAATCTCCCTTCTCCTCACATCTGTGTAGGACTTTGGATGACTCTGAGTCTTTTTAGCCTTTCCCTAATCAATTGAACTTTCTCTATTATCTCATGCACTGAATCGAGCCCTATCAACATAGATTTATTAGTATTAAACCAACTAATAAATGATCTATAAATCCTAACATAAAGTGTTTCAAATAGGGCCATTTGAATACTTTTCTTAACCCGAGCCCAGGCCCTAGATAAGATGAGTATCCTAGACTAATGAAGGCCCTAAAACATCTTTTAATATATCATTATAAGCATAGTCATAATAAAGTGTAGAATTTTCCTATAAAATAACAAGTTCAACTGAAATAATGATTCAAAACCCCAGTCTTGAGATACAACATAAAAATATTTATCAAACAGAGTCTACGAAGCCTCTAACAATATGAATGACAATCCTAAGACAAAACATGGCCCCAAAGATACCATAAAAAGAAGTAAAAAATAAAAATATGTATAAAAAGAGTAAATGGCTATGATGGATAGAGAGTTTACCACCTGCTATCAACTATCCTGAGAGAGAGGGTGTGATAGTCCTTGTACTGCTTAGAACTATGGGAAAATCCATCTGAACAAACAATATGAAATAATATAGTTTCTGAGGATGAATAGAACAATGAGTACTAGCATGCAGTCAAGGGGAAGGGATAAAAAAATATATATATATCAGTTCATAAAAATCAAAATTTAAAAGTATCATAGAGGAAATAAGAAACAAGTGACTTAAAACATAAAAAAAATCTTATCACTTGAAAACCCTTATTTATAAACTATGCGGTTTGCACCGACATTTAGTAACCCATGGGATATATGGGTCTGGTACTACCCAATTGGTGGGGCCTCAGTCTGTTTACCGTAAGAATTGAGATTAGGCCAAAGTCACAAATAATATTAAGCCACCATTTTTTCCTCATGTTAAGGAAAGTACTCATTGTTTAATTAAGGAATGAGCATCCCTATGTTAGCAAAACATAGGTTTCAAGCATTGTTCACCAGGAAATATGCCTTCTCGGTGAACTATTTTTTTCCTTTTAAGTCCAATTAAAACAATTTTTACAACTTTTATTCGTGGAGTCTTTTAGTAAGGCATTGACATTTGGTACGGTCGTACCAAGACTTGCAAGTTATTCATATCATGCCAAATAAATTATTATCACAAAATGTTATTAAACTCTTTACCCCATCATTCAAAGAAATGACATAATAATTATTAAATTTGCATAAAAATTTCAAATCTAATCATGAGATTCAATGTATTTATTATTTCAAGATGACGGGATTTCATCTATGTTCTTCATTGAAATTCAAATCTTTCACAAAAGGCCTAACATTCATAATTTCAATCATTCATAACATTTAACATTTCAAATCCATAAACTAAAATATATATTTACAAATAGTATGTTCAAGCATAAAAATCTTCAAATAGAGATAGACAACAGATTGTAAGAATGAGAATAATCAATGGAAAACTTTCATGCAAAACATTCTCAACCCGAACATCAAATCACCAATAGAATATATATATACAATTTTTAAGTTCATACTTTATGATAATAATAGAAATAGGGAGTGTTAAACATGTCTTTTTGATGAAACTATAGAAAAAGACCTTGTAGGAGATCCTTAAGCTTTGAATTTTGGCATTACTCTTGATATTTAGGAATACTAGATTGAAATTGATATGAAAACTTATTTTACATGGATTCATCCTACATACCCTTGATGGTGAATTTGATGAGAAAACAATTATAAGGAAACTTAAATCATTAATCCTTCTTGTTAGTATTGGGTGTTTACGGTTTCGAGAGAAAAGAGGAGTTAGGGATTTCGCAATGAATATAATAGTTTAGGACGTCTTTGGGGTTTGAAAATGAGTTTGGGAGGTTACATAGGTGAAACGACTATTTTTTACCTAATATATTAAGAGAACAACTAAAGATTTTCATTTGGGCAGGGAAGTTTCATCACATGTCCTATTGCAGGTCCCCATTTGGGCTTCACATGGCCTATTATATGATACTTAGCCATAACTCATATGGCCTATTATGATGCTTGAACAGTTTCTCACTAAAATATCCATAACCTTTTACTCCAAGCTTGAATGAACTTACATCTGGTTTTATTTGAAAAATGATATAATTCCTTTAATTTGGTAGGTAGTAGGCTACCTAAATTATTATATTCAAGAAGTAGTGGCCGTTGGAAGTTGACCAAAGTAAGAACATCTACTAAAACTCAATTAGTTGGAGAGTTCTCAACTCAAGTTTGAGGTAGGAGAATTACATGAACTCAATTCATCTGCAAAGATGTTCCCACACTAATAAATTGATCTTCACATTTATCTCTAATTGAAATCACTAGGTTTTGGTCTTTAAATATATGAAGGATGGTTCAAACTCTAGCTCAAAAGTGTAGGGTGTTATAATTCTATAGTGATAGCCATTATTATAGGAAAACACAATCAAAGGCAAATGATATTCCCAACTACCTTTAAAATCTATCATTGAAAGATCTTAACATGTCCTCCATGGTGTGAATGGTTTGTTCTTCCTGGTCATCTATTCGTGGATGAAAAGTTATGTTGAGATGAACTTGGGTATAAAGACCATTCTAAAATATATTCTAAAGACAAGAAGTAAATTGAGTGCCCTTATTAGAGATGATAGGAAAAAGGACTCCATGCAATTTCAACAACTCCTTAAGGTAGAGTTAAGCATAATTGTTAGCTGAAGCTACCATGCTCACTAGCAGTAAATTCACTAACTTAGTTGTTTAATTTATAATGACCCAAATAATATCATGTTGTCAATGAGTACGAGTCAATCCTATAATGAAATCCATATGCACCATTTCCCAATTCCAAGTAGAAATACAACTATCCTGAGTCAAACCACCAAATCATTGTCAACCTTAACCTGTTGGCAATTTAGGTACTTAGCCACCTATTTTACGGTATCCTTGTTCATAATATTCAACCAATATACTTCCCGTATATCATGTTACATCTTTGTATTTGCTAGGTGAATAAGACATCGAGAACTATATGCGTTTATAAGCATCCACTGTGTTAAGTCATCCACATTTGGAAAACATAGTCACAACGAAGAACGCAATATCCCCGTTGGGAGAATACCTTAACTTCCTAACTTTGGATGACTTCTTTAAAGTTAAGAAATATAGGTTCACTATCTTGATTTTTTTACCTCATCTATTAAAGAAGATTCTAAACTATTTTGAACAAATATTTTATCTTCAGTTGACTTAACTAAACAAACTCTAAATCTTGCAAGCCTATGAACCTCACGAACTAACTCCTTCTCATGAGCAACAGTTCCCATTGACAATCTGATAAGATAATCAACCACTATATACCAGATGGTACAAAATATTTATATCATAGTCCATTAATAACTATAGCCTTCTATTCTAACACAAATTTAGATCATTTTGACTTATCATATATTAAAGGCTCTTGTGATCCATGAACACATATAAATTAATCCAATAATGAAAATGCCTTAAAATATCTAAGGCAAAAAAAAAACTTCTGCCAACTCAAGATCATGAGTGGAGAGCATCTAAAGGCATATGCCATAACCTTCCCATGCTTGATCAACACATAACTAAGGCAAACCTTTGAAACTTCCAAATAAATTAGAAAACCATCTTAACCCTCTAGCAGAGTGAAAAAAGGAGTTGACATGAATTGAATCTTCATGTCTTAAAAACTTTTCTTGCAAGAATCAAAGAACAAAAACTTGACTCTTTCTTTAGTAAATATGGGCATTGGAGAAGCAATAGTAGAAAATTCTACAACAAATAACCTGTAATAATCGGCTAAACCCAAGAAATACTTAATTTCTAATGGAGAGATGAGTTTAGGACATTTCCTAACTATTTGGACTTTTGAGGATCAACCCTAATGCCGTTATAAGAAATGACGTGACCATGAAATGCTATTAAGCTCAACAAGAATTCACACTTATTGAGCTTGGAAAATAACTATGATAGGCTAAAATAGGTTGGGTAAATAGAAGGAGATCGATTTTAAAGTTAATTAATCACCTGGAAGAATGTCTTGACAAATCTTATGGAAATAGTTATAGGGACTCATTAATAATTAGAATCGACTGAAGAGTTGGGCTCATGGAAATTGAATCCTTAAGCCAACCAGATGATAGATACACCCTTTAGAAATTTGAATTTGAATACTTAACCCAAAAAAGATGATAGATACACCCTTTGGAAATTATTTTCATATACTTAAGGTAAAGAAAAATCGGCCAATAAACACTGAGTTACTACTCTTCCACTCTAAGATTGGCTCATTGGGAAACTGAAGCTGCACTACCCTATTTCTGCAATTGATTATGGCATAATATAAATAAAACTAATGAATGCCATAAATGACATAAAAATTAGTCATATCTAACTCTACACGATTAAGTAAGGTGGATTCCTAAGAAACTGTGACAAAGCATTTTTTATACCCTTCGGGCAATGATTGAATTACCAATACAAGAAGATATCAAGAAAGGTTATGAGAGGATTTTGGACTGTCACTGAATTCTACTACTGTATAAGGAGTCACGAAACAAAGTGTGTCTCTAGGAACTAATAATGCATAGAAATTTATATAAAATAACTATAATGTACCATTAACTAGATTAGAGAACCCTCAAGATAGTGTGAATTTTGAAGTGCATAAACTCTATTCTAGCATTGATTACTGCCTGCACTATATGGGGTACCCTGCTGAGTTGGACGACCTGTTGGAGCTATTGAAGAGTTAGATTGATTCTATTAAAGAGTATCCCTCCCCCTTTGTGAGGACAGTGAGTTCTCCCTCAACTTATGTTTTGACTTTCTGCACCTAAAACTGTAACCACTACAAGCCATGTGTTTACACTGGTAGCTCTTAACATAATTCCTAGAAACTAAATGAGTATGTCCACTAGTGACACTATTATGGGACTTTGATCCTGGCACTCTTTCCTTATGATCCAAACTAAACTTGTTTACTGAGAAAATTTAAATTACTAGTTCTAGCACTCTTATTCACCATATCCTTTTACTTGATTAGTTCCTCCTTAATCTTTTGGGCATGAGTCTTCAACATGGAGATATCCATATCCATAACCAACTTTAATACCTCAAGAAATCATAGATAAGATTCAAACAGTTCTTCAAGCATAGATAAAACTAAACTTAGTGATTTGGCAATATTATATGTGATTTTGACATGAATTAAGGTCATAGGTAACTCAAAGAATATAGCTAAGTTACGTTAAAAGCTTCCTTGCTAATTGATTAATTGTTTAAAATATTTCTATAGTCAAGTTCAAATGATTGTAACTCCCATATTTATTGAGTTTTGAGTCTCAAGACCCACCAAATTAAACATATTTGAATTAACTTTACAATGCATTATATTTTACCTTAATTTGGTATCAAGATAATAATTATAGATGATTTACTATATCACTATCGAAGTTGGCACTGACAATAACTCAGAAACAATGAGTTATTGTTAAATGTTATGTATGATCTTAGGTGGATTAATGCACCTAAGTGACTTAATATCTATTTTGGTCAGGATTTTGTATGCGTGTAAATGATATAATTGAGGTGTTAAAGTACTTGTTTATAATACTTATGGTGTGTTCAAAAAAAATTGAATGAAAATGATCACTTAGAGTTTAGATGAGAAAACTAGTGTTACTAGCTTGAGCTATGAGTTGTTCTGGTTTATCTTATTGGATTTTAATGTGTTTAAATACTAATTCGTTAAGTTTTATGATATATGATGCTTTGTAAGAAGTTAAAGTTGCTAATTGGAAGCAAAATAAGGTTTAATGATTATGGAAAAGCACCCACACCATGAGGAACTCAAAGAAAAATTGAGGGAGCAAGCTTGGACGAAATCTTGAATTTCTGACCACAAGGGTGTGCCTTATAACACTCAAAATACACCATTATTTTGATGCAAGGCGGTTATTGTTGATATATACCCTACATTAGTCAAGGTCGAATCTACGAGGAGTCTAAATTAGTTTTCTATTCCTAGGTGTGTTGAGAGTTAACTAAGTATTAACTTGTAATGCAAAAATTAAACAAAACATATAAGTAAAATGAGGGGTATAGATGGAAATTTTGTTGAAAACAATCACAAAAACCAACTCTAATACAAAGTTGAACAATTGTTGAGTAAATCAAGTGAGAAAGATCTTGGGGTTATGCTCTCCTAGGAGAGGTACATATGTGGGTGATCAATAGGTAGTCCAATTCTTAGTTAAGAGTTTAGGTAGGCTATATTTAGGGTCTTAGTGTTATTCGTTCAACAAAACACAAAATTTCACTCATAGAATCATTCGAATACCTCATGAGTGTGGGAAATTCATCAACCCAGTACCTCAACTTAGCATCCCTATTTCTAAGATAATGCTTACAAACATAGCAATTCAACATAACACCCTTATTTATAAGATAATACTAAGGAAGAAGCTTAAAGCAATTGGTTATTCACAACTACTCATAACCAATATCCCTATTTCAAGGTTGATGTATGATCCAAGATAATTGGGGTTTAAACCCATAACTCTTCAATTCAAACAAAGAGTAATAGTAAAAACCAACATAATTAACTATTAATTTGGACTAACAATCAACACCTATGCATTTTTACAAAACTAATCAAACATAACCCCAAGATATGAATTTAGCTATTCATGAAGTTAAAGTAAGGAAATATACCCAAGTTACCATTCAAGTCATCTATTGAAAAGCAAAACAAGAATAAATCGAATCTTCAAATTCAATTCACAACCAACGTCTCACTTGAAATTAAACCCTCTATTTGTTTCTTAGCTCTCTAAACTCAAAATTAGATAATTAATTTCAAAGATGCTAAATATGTTCAAGGGATTAGCCCTTTTAAGTTTTGGGATTTACCTGTATAAAATTATAATTTCGCCCTTGAAAATATCAGGCCAACCGCGATAACCATTTTTTGGTCGCTATCTCACTTCTGTGATCACGTGGGATCTTGGTTCGATCGTCATATGCTGACTTTTATTGACTGGCTGCAATCGTAAATCTCATGTCGTGATCACAATACTCGATAGTCATCTGATCGTCAACTCCTTCTCTTTTCCATATTTCTTCTCTTCCAGCTTGATCTCAAATTATTATCATCATATTCCCTATAAGATCATAAAAACATGACATTAATGCATTTAAATGGAGGATTAATCTCATTTACACAATTAAAATATTCTAGTGTGCAAGAATTTAGATATAAATGAGTGGCAAATTTGCCACTCATCAACATACCCAATTTAAAACTTTGCTTGTCCTCAAGAATCACTACACTATACTTAATGAGACTAATTAACTTATAAGCCCACTGTTAAAACCAAATGATCATAATGATTTAGAACTCGATTTGCACCACCAATTAACCTTAAAGAATGCGAAAAAACTATTCTAGCAACTACCATCAAAATTAATTGAACTTTTAAGGATACAAAAGACTTTTGAGAACAATCACACAACAACTACTAACTATCTTGAAGTGACTCTCTATTAATAAAAACTCAAATACACTCTTTTGCCTCCTTTTTTGCCTCCTTATCAGAAGATGACAACTTCACCCACCTCAATTAGTATACATGTCTTCTCAGGAAAGAAACTCCCAACACACTATAGGTTCTATCATAAAATATGGGAATAAAGTGTAAGAACTCACTCTTACCAAGAATATCTCAATGCAATAATATATCTTGCCATATGGTTGCACTTATTTCCTATTGCTACTAACTCAAAAACACTTGGTTGGAGATCTCTAAAGATTTTTTGAAGCTTATAATGAAGGGTAAGGGAAGGGTAGGATAAATGTTTGGGATAAAAGTGGATACACACTTCATGAACTCCACATAAGACACTATTAAATAGCACTTTGGGCTATGGGCCACTTCATTCATTGTTAATTTACTCATGTGCCTACTTTTACCATATTGACTCACTTATTAATCAAAAATATTTTATTTTCATTTCTTTCCTTAGCACAATCATGCTTTTCTTTTCCTTGTTGTACCTTTTCTTATTCTCACTTACTTATTCTCATTATAACCTTGAATGTTGAATCGGTAAGTTATTTACCTTCAATACTGTTTTCAACGAGCAAAAGGATTTTACTCTTTACCTTTTGAATCTCAGGATGTCGCTATACTAACCCTTATATTTATCCTAGGTAACTATTACCTTGTGAGTCTCTAGTTATTAGATGAATTCTAACCATCTTACGTAGATAAAATCTAGAAGCTTGGAACGATAGCTAAAGTCTAAATTACTATTGTCTTTATCTTTCCCTAGTTACTACTCCTCTTTTAGAGTAAGTACCAATAATCTAGGTGAAATCCTAACGTGTGCACCCATTAAGAAAACTATTATATGGAAGATAAAACAATACATCCATGGGTATTGGTTTAGGAGAAAAATAGCGCTTCCCCTATTTTGTCAATCCACCAGGGTTTCAACAACCCTACCTATAGGTTTTTAGTCGCTTATGCTTGTGAAGTAATCAATAACATTCATGATTGAAAGCATAGATGGAATCACAATAATAACAAGTAGAAAAACCTACAACCGTAAATGCGTTAATCAATTGAGGTTAATACAAAAGAATCACAAGATCAAAATCTAATCTTCATATCAAAATATGTCTGTGACTATCAAAAGTGCATAAATCCTACTAAAAGCATATAAAGGGTATTTATAGTACATGAGAAAAGTCTAAAATCAAATCCCGAATGAAATAAGACAGAAACAAGGTCAGTGGACACTTATGGTCTCCACTTGTGCCATGCCCCTAGGCGTAGGAAACACTTATGGCCTATAGGGTATGTGCAAGTAGCGAGCAGAAGTGCTATGACCGAGAAATCCTATAGGTCAGCTCTTGGAATTTTGTACTTCTATCACATTCATTGCTCACATGTGGTCCGTAAGTGCTACTTGCGGTATATATGTTGACTTAGCAAGTGTCGGGAGTCACTTTTTCAACTCTTCTTCAACTCCTGAACATGCTTTAATCATAAAGAAGATGAAAATTATTCGAACATCCATAATTGCTCCAATAAATAGCCACAAACACCTTTTTTCATATTTTTGATGAACTTAACATCCAAAATAAGATTTCTTGAAAAACATACCCAAAATGCATCATATCTAACAAAAAACCTCAAAAATTTGTATATTTTTCTCATTTTAAGCATCAAAAGTGATATTTTTATAGTGCATCAAATGTTTAAGCTATGAGTCTTTAAGACATTATACAACTCGTAGCGCAAACTCATAAGTATTAAAGAGGCTAAAGCTATACTAGAGAAGCTAAGTATCAGAAAACTACGATTCATAAGGACTGACTATGACTTGTAGCATGCAATCGTAATGACAACAGAAGCTTGAAGCCCTGAAGATGAAAGTTCACTAGAAGGCCTACGACTAGCAGCATACGACTTGTAAGAAGTACGTATGAGTCATACTGATTGCCGACTTCCTTTTCCTATTTAAATTTTATCAGGATTTCCTTATTATTTTGAAATACTATAAATACTTTATGGTTATTCCATTATGAGGTTACACACATCTACATTACTTTTGGTACTTTTCACATACTTTGCTTAGTGAGATTTTGTTCTTGAGATTTTTCGTTCGTATTCAATTGAATATTTCAAATGTTATTCTTCCATTATTATGCAATTAATTACATGCCTTGATTATTGACTATCATGAATTGTTGCATAAGCATGAGCAGGTAAATTCCTTGACTAGGGTTGTGGGAACTCTGACGGATTAGATACATAGGGTAAGTATTAGATTTATTTATTCTATAGGGATTGCGTGTATTTTTGTATTCTTCATAATAATTGTACCCAAGCTACTGCAGAAGCTTGGGAATTGCCTATATTCGAGGACATCCTCACAAGGGAGTTTGAGATTGGGAAAATGAGGTTATAATAGTGATTCAAAGCTATCAACTATTATCTAATCAAGTGGAGACTCAAAAGGTGAGAGTTTTACTGAGGTTAGACAGGGGATAGAAAGGTGATGCCTTGAAACTCACAAAGTAAAGATGAGATATATTATCAGGTTCACAAGATGGTTGATAGTACATCTTTCGCCAACTTTTCATGCAGAGTTGTAGTTTAGGTAATTTCAACATGAGAATCTTACATAGTTATGTATCAAGGGGAAACACAGTCCGAGTCTTCATCTTCCATTGTTTGTAAATTCAAGCATTTTAGTTCTCTATTTGTTACTATTGACTTTAAAATTCCCCCTATTTGCTTTTCTGCACTGCTCGTGAATTGTGTCAAGTTTGAGATACTATTCAGCATATTTCCTAAAGGTTTGACCCCAACCTAAGTTGGTTTACTATATTTGCCATCGACCGCAATATATTTCTTTAGAGTTTAGTTTTGGGCGACATCAACTAGGGCAATCACTAGAACTAGACTGACCTCTGTCAGTAATCTGAATAGCTATTTGAACAGGTCAATTTAGCTAACTCTGAGGCTGAAAGGATGAATGCTGAGGATACCTACTCTGAGGAGACATGTAATTGGTAAGCCTCAAATTCTTTAACAAATCAACAAACTATCTTATACTCCGCAACTATTATAGAGCTCTACTCCAATCAGGGAAACTAATCTCTTAGTCAATCAATAAGGCTGAGAGGCATATACTTCTCCAAGAATATCTCGAAGAACTGAGTCCATGACGATGGAGAAAATCCAGCTGGTCTATAATCCATAAAGTCTCTCCGCCAATAACGAGTAGACAAGTCCAACTGAAATGTGGGGTATTTCTCACCACGAGTATTAATAAGGCAAAACCATGAAGCCTATCCTCACACGTAGTTAGGAACTCATATGCATCCTTTCTAGGAGCACCATAAAATCTTAGTGGAAATAATCTTAAGGATTTACCCAACATCGTTTGCTCCTTAGAATAGTTAACATGCTGAGCCACCACTTACTAAGCGACTACTAGTGTAAGAGAAATCTCAACCCTGGGAGCCGCAGCTACTGGTTGTGCCCCTACCTCAATACCACTCTGATCCAAAATCTATGCACCATCCAATGGCGCACCACCAATAATACCCAACCAATGAACTAATACATCTTTGTGAACTTCTGAAGAAATAAACCCTAGTGGACCTTAGGCAGATCCCCAGTCCATCACTTGTTTTGGAGGAAGAATCTCTGGCTTAGGTGCAGGAATAGGGTCTAGAAAGGGCGGCTTATCTTGACGTCTAACTGGGGACATATCTCTAGGCTTTCCACAATCTCTAGATTATCCACGTTCAATAATAAGAGTATGATTCCCTAGCTTGATCTCGGGATCCTTATCTTGTGCAGGGCTAGCACGTATACTGGCCTTCTGCGGAAGAGTAAAGTTAAAAGAATATCCTATGAATCAACTCAGCCTCTTTGAATGATATGAGTGGAGGAAGAGAATAACTCGTAAGAATGTCCCTTAGCCTCCCAAAAATAGGAAACAGATGTCAACCTTTCATTCCACAGGACACTACTGGATACTTGCTCTTGTACCAATAATATCGATGAAACCTAGGCTCTGATACCAATTTTTCACAACCTGACTTATAAATTATGATGAAAACTTCCAATTCCCATGAGTAGGTAAGAGAATACCATAACCCATAGCTAACGTGATAGGTTAATTAGGTAATAAAGTCCCAACGTAGGCTAAATCCAAGGACATCAGTTGTAAACATAAATGTTATAGATAGAATAAATACTCAAACAAGATACCAATCCAAAAACCTGGTAAAGCTAGTAGAAGAGAAACTAATAGTATCAATACAATTCCAAATGTAGAATGGTCGATACATCTGTCTTAAATGATAAAGAGTGAATACAAAGGATTAAAAGAAATCAATTAACTCAAACTCCAAGATCACCCTATATCTAGAAATCAATCACTGTATGAACCATGATCAACAACAATAACTAATACTCGAATATGTACCAAAAAGGTACAAGAAGTAGTATGAGTACCCAAACAATGGGTACATAGTAGGCATCATCGACTGACTAAGCTAAAGCATGATATAAGAATGATAAAGTGGAAGATGATTATAAATAAGCCAAGTTATATAATCGAACCTAAATCATACCCATCATCATTGTATATAATAATTAAACAATTCAGAATAACAGCATGATATAAGGCATCAACACATGCCAATATCATCATATATAACAAACATGAAATATCAGAATAACAATATAATATAAGGTATTAATGCATGTTAATATCGCCAATTATAAGGCATAAATAATTCAATATCACAAACCAATACAAGTGCAATCACAAGAAAACACAAGTAAAAAGTTTGAGCTATACACCAACTAGTGCATAAAGTAAAGAACCCAGCACGATGTCCCATACCACTGGAGAGCACATCCAAGAGACATACAAGAATCAATTCTCAAATATATGTATATATGCATATGTATATATATATATATATATCTATATATCTATATACACACATATATATAGACACAAATATATATATGTACATATATATACATATAAATATACATATAAATATGACAAACTTCTCATTATCCATGGTTTTCCACAATTTCCATTAAAAGGCCATTTGCCAACATTCATAATTATCATCAATAATTGCAATTGAATAAAATATACTCATAACCTTAATCATACCACCATATAGGTATCTATCTCATCAATACACCCTTTTAACTCATTATTAGCTAGCCAAGACTTATTATGAAACCAATCTCTCACTAGTCATCATATAACCGTTATTTATTATCCATCAACTATTTATTACTTAGCCACTATTCATGGATCAATGACTAACCATTATTCAGTAGCTATCCAATGTCAAGAATCTACTCAAGATTAACCACTATACCATGTTCACCAAATACCCAATGTTTATATCTAGTCATCATAATCCCACTAGTCACCATATAGTAAAAGACCACAAATTACCATTTATACACTATCGATTTATCAACTAAAATCTCATATCAACTAGCATCATTAACCTACAAATTCATATTGAACAACTAATCAATATCATAAATTTAGTCATCAATAGAAACTAGTCATCGCCATCGCTAAACCCATTATTACTAACCACCATAATGAAATAATCATACCTATTTATAACCATCAATACCACTAGTCCTCTTTATCACTATGGTTCACAAATCCACTAGTCACTATTAACCACTTAAGT
Source organism: Capsicum annuum (assembly GCF_002878395.1). Classification (NCBI taxonomy): domain Eukaryota; kingdom Viridiplantae; phylum Streptophyta; class Magnoliopsida; order Solanales; family Solanaceae; genus Capsicum; species Capsicum annuum. The sequence continues at coordinate 79,959,919 of NC_061111.1, forward strand.
AATATTCACCACTAAGCATCTTTCATCCTTAATAAACAATTGTACACTTTACCTTAACATATTAGAATACTAAAACTGACACCATTAATCTTAACATTATAACCAAATACACAATAATGCAAATAAATATAATATTTCCATACATAGGGCTAACCGAATTCAAACTAGTAGGTGCACTCATAGGTACATCAATAGTCATATCCTTCAAGCTTGAATTGGGTATTAATATCATCAACATATAATCCAGACTTGAACCGGGTATTATTATAATAAACATATCCTCTAGACATGATCGGGTATCATTATCATTAACATATCCTCTGGACTTGAACCAGGTACCAATATCATCAACATATCCTTCAAACATGAACTAAGTATCAATATCATCAATATATCCTTTAGACTTGAAACAATTACCAATATATCATCATATTATCTTCCAACCTTTCTGGGTATCAATATCATTATAATCATCATCCATCCTTGCCAAGTATCCATAATATCATACTAAATGCAATTAATATTAATAATAAATGACAAGACCCATAAGGTCTAAAGTAAATGACAAGCCCAACGAAGGCTAAAGTAAAGAGCAAGCCCCACAAGGGCTAAAGGAATAAAAAGTAAATAAAAGCATACCTTCATATCTCATCATTCGTCATAGAGGATAATATATCCATAAATATATGAATATATACATATATATTTATATAGCATGAATATTACAAAGCATTAACATGTTCAACATGGTTAGTAGCATAGATTCTTGTGAAATCAATAAATATACCTTTTAGAGCCCTTACTATCATGACTAATAATATTAGCAATAAGAAAGCTTTCTATCATAATCACTAGTTTGGTAACTAGAAAAAATCATAACATGAGTCCAAACCTAATTTATGTAGCATTCCTGTATATAGGCAATAAGCATACCTTCTAACACTATTAACATCTTCATTTCAAATATTGACTATAAGGAAGATTTCCAATATGATTGATTAGCATAATTATTAAGCATGACCATAACTTGGGCAATAGTATAGTTAACGACCCAAATACTAGCCTAAATAATGTCTTAATTAAACTTATAATCAATGACTCATCATTACATAATCCAAATCTAGTCGTTTAGACATTGGGAATAACCATAAGTGATATTATGAATAATGGCCTATTAGTAGAATATTCATTGGCCTACTATTAGCCTAAGGATAATTTATCATTAGTATGATCGATGACTAAAGCGTGACATAATATATATCTTATTCCTAGAGTGGTCAATAACATCATTTATGGATTAGGCCATATTATAGTAAAACACTAATTCAATAAAACATTTATTAGCCCAAACAATAGTTGATAACAATAACATAATTAGTAGCTTGGCATAATCCTTAACAAAAATGCATACAAAGCCCTACTCACTTGGGAACCATTTATAATGCAATTTCACATAACCAACAAGTACAAAGAACCGCCAATATTTCCTCAAATAGGCACTCTCAAGTCATTTACTAGGCGTAAAGGTTTAAGGAAACTAATCATATGTCTTGCCTTAAGATGGGTCAGCAAGCCCTCATATAAATCCTTGAATGCATTCTAAGTCAATTTCTACCCCAAACTATCCTATGGTATCTAAATCAACTTTTAGATATATAGCAAGCCGCCATAAACAGTAAGGTAGATATCCTACAAAATCACCTTTACTATGCCCAATGAAACTGTGTAATGTTACCAGAAACAAACTTCAAATAAAGTATGCTACGATCAATGACAAAAATAGTAACAAAACTCAGGTTTGGGACAAACCCAAAGGGAATATGCTGAATAAACTCACACTTAAAAAAATCCTTGACCAGTGTGGAAAAGTAAATGGCGAATTTGAAAATCAATAGTAACAAGTAACCAAACTTGAATGCTTAAATTTGTAAATAATGGAAGACAAATACTTAGACTATGTTCCTTCTGGCTTCTCAACTCCGTAAGTTTGTCAAATTTTATCCACCCAAACCATTGTTCTACTTGCAAAGTTGACAAGCTATGTATTAACAACTATCTTTTGAATGTGTTTTTATAGCTCACCCTTCATATTTTAGGTCTAGGGTGTTTCCTTATTGTCCCTTATCTATAACCTCAATACAACTCTTACCTTTTGAGTTTCAAATGGATTAGACTAGGGTTAATAGCCTTAAATCACTATTGTAATCTTATTTCCTAATCTTAAACTACCTTGTGAGGATGTTCTCAAATACAAGCAATTCCCGAGCTTCTGCAGTAGCTTACGGTATAATTAATTTAAAGAATAATGCATTACACACAGCTACACTAGCATATATAAATCTCCTACTTCCCTTCCGTAGTTAATCCACCAGGGTTCCCACAACCTTAGTCAAGAAATTTAGCCTCTCATGCTTATCCAACAATCCATGATAATCAATAAAGAAGGCATGTAATTGATTGCTCAATAATGAAAGAATAAAATCTGAAATCTCGAATTGAATACAAAACCAAAATCTCATGAACAAAATGTCAATGACCCCATTATTGGAAAGTATCAAAAAGATATAAAAAGTGTGTATCCTAATAATGAATTAACCTAAAGGTATTTATAGAATCTAAGAAAAAATAAAGAAATCCTAATTAAAATAGGCTAGGAAAATTAAGTCGACAGTGGTGAGGCCTTTGGCAATGAGTTGTTATGCCTCCTTATGACTCCCTGCCTGCTGTCGTATCTTTCTTATAGCATCAGTGGCCACGACTAGTATAGTCACCTTATGAGTCATAAGCTATACATTATAGTCACTCCAGTATCTCTTCCCCTCTAGGTCACTTGATTATGTTGTCTTTACGGGACATTACCATGAGTCGTAGCCAATCTTTACGACTCATGGACTTTATTTACAGCCTTTTGGAACATGATTCTTCATGAATTCATACACTGGTTTTAGTATGACTTGTCATTATAAGTCATAGCTCATCCTGGCGACTCATAATATTCTTTTACTTCTTCTTAGGTTATAAGCTTAGCTTACTGTTGTCCTTACAAATGCACACCATGACTCATAGCCACTCTTTATAAGTCATGGTCAACTTTTACTTAGATCCTCAGCATAACTTTTAACCCCTATCCTTCTTATGAGTTGGGCTATGTGTCGTATAGTGACCTAAAGTCTCGTAGCCTAACTACTACTTCAATATTTTTTGAGACTTTTCTTCTAATTTTCATTGTAAGGCATATTCTACGTAATTTCATTACAATCATACAACAAACACATCATATCCACTGAAATAACCTAAGTCTAAGCTCAATTTCCTTTATTTAAGCATCGAATATTCCATGAAATCCCAACACATCAGCACCCTCAACTTAGAATATTTGTGTGTCCTCAGGAAAAATAAAATCAATACCCATAAAAACACGATGCTTAACGGTGAAAAGTTTGTGACCTATATGGTCGTCGACTTATAAATCACCGCAAGAACATTTTCCCTTCTCATATTTCAATGTTTAAAAAACTAATGTTTATAACGATCTGGTATCAGTGCAACCTAAAGGGACCCAATGATGCCATTACATTAAAGACAAGCAACAATTCTTAGACAGTCTACACTACCTGGAGAGATGCGTAACCTGACTATGCAACCCTTGCACCCTTAAAATCAAAGAAGTCCCTATTGCTTTTTTTTTTTAATGTAACTTGTTATTCCATGGATAGTCTAGAGACGCTCACTCTCATAAAATAATTCCATTCAGTGTACCCAAAATGCCATATGCTTGCCAATATGCTCTTTCTACAATTTTTGGATAGTTAGATTAAGATCAGTGTAGGACTTTATTTGGCTTATACAGTAGGCTCGGGGCTGGTTATGGTATACTTGGGAAATTTTAAGTGACTTGTCTACTTGTCACTATGTTTAGTTTGGGATCCACTCCTTTTCCTAATTTTTTTTCAATCCTCCCTTGTTTTTCCCTTTTATTAAATTTCTAGTTGTTCAGATTGGGTGCGATCTTTTGTTCTTTTCCTTTTTCTCAATTTTTGCCTATTTTTTATATTCTTCACAATTTTTTTCAAATTTTCTTTTTCTTACCACACCCAACCCTACTTTCTTTTCTATTTATACCCCTTTTTCATACCCACTTTCTTTTCACACCCCTATGATAGCCACCCTCAACATAGGTAATTTTTCTAGGTTGAAGTGCCCAATTTCCAGGGAGGACTAAGGCCAAAATAGGTTCCTTGCATTAAAATATGGGAAGATGAATTGGTGTAAACAAAAATTAGGTTTCTTAAGGCTCGAATTGGGATCAATGGATTCTTATTCACATTTGGTTTGGTATTTTAGGCTCAAGTGGACTATTCAAAAAACTGGCCTATGATTATCTCTTAACCAACCATCTTACAATTTAGGAAAAAGCAACCGGGTAAGTTCTAGACTCCACACACATAATAGTCGCACGCTTACATAGATCACATAGTTTATCAAAATTTAAGTAGGGTATTAATTTTCCTATAAAACTACAATGCATAACATTGACTGCCTTTAACATATAACTCTTCTCACTTAAGCATCACACAACCACAAAAATACAAAAATATGTCAGTTCATCATTCAGACTGTGGCCTACAAGTTTTAAAACACGACAACCCTAACCTGTGGCTACTGTAGTACACCCCTACCCCTAACTAAATACCTATGCACTATCCCAATGCATTTACCAATGTAAAACAAGGGGTAAAGACATACCTGGGTACACTGGGCACCAGATCAAGAATCATCAGCATGGGGGCCCGCAGTCCATGCCCCACTCTCATAAATAGTGGTCCTAAAAACTATCGGGACATCCATAGTAATCATGGCTCCGGTGGTTGGTGGTGCACTCAGTTGTGGATCGGATGGTGAAGCTGAATCACTGCCTCTTTCAATAGTCTCAGTCAATTTTAAACTACCAGCCCTTGCAACAATCTCTAGAACTCTCATTTTCTAGTCCTTTTTATACTGCAAACTCTCTATTATAGCAACCTCAATCTCTTCATCCTCTGTTCTTCTTCTCTTTCTTTGCTTACTATTATTTACCTTCCTAATAGCTCTCAATGCCTGATTATCAACTGCCCAAATATTTTTGATCTCTTCTTCAGACAGGATCTCTCCAAGAATAGGCGTGGGGTAAACTGGCCGCTCATACAACTCATCAACCAACTTCCACAGCTCAGTTGTCTTAGTCTTAACTCCCGCTATATTGGAGGACTTCACACCTTCAATCTGATGAGTGATCCTTATCTCAAAACCATCCAACCTCCTCTATATCTTCATGCTTTGTTCTCTAAGTATTATGTTAATCAAGCGTTTCACTTCTATTTCTATGAACTGTATCACTGTCTCCATAATTTTCATCCTTTTTATCACTTTATTCAAAAATTCCTATGGAATAACTCCATCTCTAGATGTAGAGGACCTGGACAAGATGGACGTGGTGCAGCAGTTGAGGGTGGAGTAGAAGTACTGGAGGTACTAGCTCTATCAGAAGGCTGGGGATCAGATTGTGCAATCTAATCATGAGAGTCATCAACATCATTGAATGCAGTAGTAGAGGTACTCGTGTCTCTATTTTGCATTTCCTCAGATAGCAATGTTGCGCCTTGTTTTGCCTATTCGAACATGGAATTTGTTGCATCCAAAATCAACCCTAGATATGTGATTCTCTTTGGATGAATATATTGATCTACATATGGAAGTTCTGGCACCCCTGCCTCGAAGCATATTTGAGTCAACAAGAATCAGAATTCGTAAACAAAATCATACCCGACCACGAGTCCAGCTATTAATGTTGCACGGAATGGGCTAAGCACGTTGTCCCCAGTTGTAGGACACAATATATGTTAGGGGAGAGTCTACCCTGCATTTTCCACATAGTTCAAAGATACCTTTATAATTGTGTATTCATTCACTCTTGGAATACAAACTACTAGCCAATTTCTTTCTATTGAGGGCTATAATTTTAGCCACCTACCAAAAAGTAACCCATCTTATTTGCAGTGCCCATTTGCTTCCTAGTTATCTTTCATATCTCATCCAGGTGATGATCAAGCTTTGTAGTGTTCACCATTAGTTGTAAATCCAATCTATTCAATACTCTGGATCTTGTCATCAGGGAAATATTCACCTAAACTCTTCGAATAATCAGTGTATTCAGTGGTTCACCACCCTTCCATAAGGTATCCTGTTGATATAATATCTTTAGCTCTACCTTATAATATACATAGAACTCCTACACTAATGAGAGACTAATTTCTTAGGAGGTATGGTCATCAACTGAAACTAATATTGCTGGAATCTAGCCTCAAACTCAGGCATCTTGGACATGCCTGTTGTAGTCACCCTCCACTCAAGATATCTTCCCCACTTTTGATTTCCCGTAGACTAGTTGATTTCAATTGTCTCTTTATATGTCTCATGTATTCCAAGGTATCCCCACCATTAAACAATGGGCACTAAAGCAGCCTCAAAGGATAAGGGAATCTCAGGTGGTGATGGTTGGGCATCGATTGGAGTAACATGCTTCACACTCCTACTCTCATTTCTAGAGACTAATTCTTTCTCACCCATATCATTATCATTTTCTTCTTCTTCTTCATCACCATCATTATCACTATTGTCATCTGAAGATGATAGTAACTACGGTGGTGAGATGCTAGGATATTTTATTCTTGGTGCCATCTTGAGGGTGTAACCTCCTCCGAGGTCTTCTTGGCACCTCTAGGTAACTTTTCTCTTAGCCATGGATAGTTCTTGATTAGGTAAACTTCTTCTGAGCCACTCAACTTAGTATCACTATCTCTAAGCATTCTAGCGGTCTGAGCTGTAAACTTTTTCAGATTTTTCTCAGTTAAAGTGTGCTTCTTTGCTGCATTAGTCTTAGGTGCCATTTTACCCATTGAAACATTTCCCATTAATGAATACTAAGAAAATAAAAGGAAAACAAGAAAATTTGGTGTTAGTGTGGCGTCACTGGACTCATTACAACTAAGGGGTACAAGTCATAACCACTGGGGATGATTCATTTGAACGAGTCATAATTCATATAGAAGTCAGGTCAGTAGTTGCTAGTCAGATTATGAGTCTACCAAATGTGTCATAAGGCTTGGCTATGGCTCGTTACCAACACTCTTATACTGACCATAAATATTTCATATTATTCATAAACCTCCCCCAGTTAGTATGACTCCTGAATACGAGTCGTAGAGATTTATTATCACTTGTTTAGGTGAGTCTTAGTGATATCATAACCCACACTTCTTCTAATCATCTACGTTAATAGTGATTACGAGTCTTGTAATGACTTTTTAAGTGCCTTTATAAGTCGTTAAGGGCCCTGTACCTACTGTAATACAGATGTTTAGGCTTATCTAGTTTAGATACTCAATCCCACCATACATAACACATTCAAGTACATACTAACACTACAAACATTCACCCCTAAGCAATTTTTAAATCATAACATCCATTTTTCTATTCCCATTACCAAGTACTTAACAACATTGGAACGAATAGGAATCTATCACATTTACACATATATTTTTCCATCAAGAGATCCAAGTACTCACACATACTCAAAGAATAACATTACTAGATATAATATCAAAGTATAAATAACTTACTTGTTTGCTTGAGACTCGACTTTCTTAACTTCTAACGACTTTAAGTTGTAATCTTTGAGAATTTTGAACTCTATGAGGATTAGACGTGGTTGATTTTGTATTTTTTTTGTGAATGAGGAGTGTATTTGAGTTTTGATAGCCAACAAAAATGGAGGGAATTTGTGAATTGACTAGTTGGGTGCCCAATATGGCCTCCCCTATTATTTGAAATGGAGTTAAATAGCGATTTGGATCAGGTCAACCCACGAGGCCTGATATGTTAGGCTTTGTTACGAGTCCTGAGTACAACTTGTAACCACGGCTTCTGGGTCGTAGACTTCCTTCATAAAAGACTAGAACCTTACCTAGGTCCCCAGTCATTACAACTAAGGTGACGAGTCATAACCATACATTACGACTCATTCTGAGTGTCGTATTGACGCCAGAGACTAAATACCTAAAAAAAATTAGAGTTCAAGGTCCTTATGACTGCTGGTCATGAGTTTTAACATCTGGTTATAATTCGTAAAGATCCCTCTATGCCCTGATACCAACTAATTATCTGATTTCCAGTTCTTCACATTGAAGATACATGTTACAATATAATTTAATAAGTACAAAATATAGATTGCCTCCCAAGCAATGCCTGATTTAACGTTGTAACACAATATGGCTAAGTTGGTTACTCTGACTTCAAAAACCATCCCTATGGCTTTACTCCTATGCAGCTCTTAATTTAACATCACAGCACGACTTAGGTGCCTTTGTTACACAGACTTCACCAAGTCTCAAATCATCAATTACCTTAACTTTCTTATTGTTACCTATATAGTGCTTGACCCTTTGCCTATTAAGTTTAAATGAGGCTTCACCATCATGCATAAATTCTAAAGAACCATATGGAAACACTCTCACTATAGTACATGGTCCATACCACCTCAACTTTAACTTGCCTGAAAATAAGCAATGTTTCAAATTATGCAACAACACCTAGTCACCTGGCCTAAATACTCGTTTCTCAATTTTTCAATCATGATGTAGCTTCATCTTCTTATTATATAGTGATTAACATTAGAAGCCTAGAGACGAAACTCATATAACTCATTTACCTTGTCATTCTTTCCTTTGTTGCATTATGTCACTCAAAATTTAACTACTTCAATATCTACAGTGTTTTATGCTCAAGATTTACATACAAGTGACATGCCTTGCCATACACCAACTGATATGGATACACACATATGGGGTCTAGAAAGATGTTCAGTAGGTCTATAATGCATCAACTAAAATCCTTGAATAATCAGTCCTATTGGCATTAACAGTCCTCGCCAATATAAACTTAATCTCTTCATTTGAAACCTCAAGTTCTCTGCTTGTTTGAGGGTGATAAGGTGTTGCCACCCTATGCTTTACTCCATATTTCTCAAGAAGACTCTTCAATAGGAATTTGCAAAAATGTGACTCAACATCACTAATAATAACATGTAGAGTCCCAAATTGAGAAACAATATGCTATTTCAAGAATGCGGTAATACTTCTTAATTATTGGGGAGAGCTACTGCTTCCACCCATTTGGACACATATTCCACCATAACTAGGATATACCTTAAACCATAGGAGCTCACAAATGGCCCCATGAAGTCCAATCCCCATACATTAAACAACTCTAACCCTAAAATAGGGGTCAGGGGGAGTTCATGGCACCTCAAAATATTTCCCTGTCACTAGCATTAGTCATAGGCAATATTAAAGTCATGAAAATCTTTGTAGATTATTGGCCAGTAGTACCCAGACTGCAATATGTTATGGGATGTATGGGTTCTACCATGCTGAACCCCAACTGGTGAATCATGACCAGACTTAAGAATGCTATCATCTCTACTTCAAAGATGCATCTATAACTGACTCCATCTACATAAATTCTTAATAGATAGGTTTCATCCCAAAAGAACTTCCTTACCCCATTCATTAACCTCTTTTATTGCTGGAAGGATAGATCTTCTAGGACAAGATCACTTTCTAGGTAATTTTCAAAGTTAGCAAACTAAGGAATTAGGTCTTGTGATTCTAGCAAAATCTTCTTGTCCGGAAAAGTATCATTGATTTCAATCACATTCCCTACTTTTTGCATAGCTTTATCCTCATGTTTTGACTAATAATTAGTAACTTGATTCTCTTTACCTATTCAGAATTTTACTTTTAAATCAAACTCCTGCAATAAGAGAACCCAACAGATTAATCAAGGCTTTGCATATTTCTTCACCATCAAGTATCTTAGGGCTGCATGTTCTGTTAAACAACAACTTTAGTGCCAATCAGATAAGACTAAAATTTCTCAAAGGCAAAAACCACTACTAGTAGCTCTTGTTCAGACATGGTATAATTAATCTTAGAAGGGTTTAATGCCTTGCTGGTATAATAGATAGGGTGAAGAATCTTTTCTTGCCTTTGGCCTAGGATAACACCCAGTTCCACTTTGCTAGCATCATAAATAATCTCAAATGGTAGAGCCGAGACTAGAGACACTATCATAGGGTCTTACACTAACCTTTCCTTCAATAACTCAAAAGCCTTCAGACATGCCTCATCAAAATATGATTTCACCACTTTATCAAAAAGCTTGTATAAAATGTTTGCAATCTTTGAGAAGTACTTGATGAATTGCTAGTAAAAGCCAACATATATTAAAAAACTCCAATTCCCTTAACTGAAATTGGCGGTGTCAAATTATTTATTACTTTAATTTTCTCCTAATCAACCACTATTCCTCTTTTTTGAGATCTTGTGCCTAAGCATAATTCCTTTTTTATCTTAAAGCAGTAGTTTTCCTAATTAAGCACCAAATGGAATTCTTCACATCGGTGTAGAGCATTGGCTAAGCGGACCAAACGTTAATCAAAATAATCACCAACTAAACAAAAGTCATCCATAAATACCTCAATGGTGTATTCCACCATGGCAGAGAGAATGACCATCATGCATCTCTAAAATGTGGCTGGAACATTACAAAACCCAAATGGCATTCTTTGAAAGAAAACGTCTCATATGGGCAGGTAAATGTTGTCTTCTCCTAATCTTCAGGAGCAATCATGATCTGATTGTAGCCCAAATATCCATCTAGAAAATAATACCATCCCCTTCTTGCAAGTTAATCTGGAATCTAAATCATGAAGGGCATTAGAAAGTGGTACTTTTGGGTCCATGTGCTCGTGTTCATATTGTCCATGCACACTCGCCAACCTGTGATTGGTCTCATTAGCACGAGCTCATTTTTTTTTTGGTAGGATAGAAATTCCACCTTTCCTTAGGATACACTGAGTAGGACTGACCCACTTGTTAGCACCAAGGGGGTAAACAACACCATCATCTAACCACTTAATGATCTCCTACTTCACCACCTTCTCCATCAGAGGATTTAATTACTGTTGATGCTCTATACTAGGAATGAAATTCGATTCTAGTTGGATTTAATGAGTACAAATGCCTGGAGAAATACCTATAATATAAGCAATCATTCTTTCTATAGCTTTACTAAACCTTTAAAACACTTACAACTATGTTTCTACCTTGATATCCATCAAATCAACTATAATAATCACTAGCAAGGTATTATCGGCCCCAAAATATGTATAGCATAAGTTAGATGGGAAGGCCTTCAACTCCAAGATCAGTGGCTTCTCAATTGATGTGCGAGTGGGAGAATTGGTTTTATCTTTCAAATCCAAATCAAGCTTCTATGGATCATAAGCATAAAACCCTCTCCCATATAGATTACGTACTAGCTCACTGAACTCCTCAATTCCATCACTGTCAAAATTCATAATAACCCTAGCTAATGCTTGAACACCCAACCTCTCTTCAGTTGGAACAGTCACTACATCAACTTTAACATCAATGGTGTCTATTAAAGACATAACTCTTATAATGCAACATTGACTTGCATACATTGAAAGTTACCTATTCATCATTGAATCTGAACCTCATCTTCCCCAACTCCATATGAATTGATGATTGACCCATAGCTAGAAAGGGTTTGACCATGATAAGAGAGACTTGAAAGGCTACCTCACAATCAAGTATTATGAAATTAGTTGGAAAGATGAAAGAAGCGACCTTCACCAATACATCATCAGAATATCAACTGACTTTTTCATAATCTGATCTGCCATCAATAGTCTCGTCGATATTGGTTTAGGTGCTCCTAACCCCAACAACTTACATACAACCAAAGGTCTAATATTAATACTTTTTTCTTAGATCATATAAAGCCCGAGCGAGGTTGAAGGACCCAATAGTATCTAAAATGGTAAAATCTCCAGGATCCACTTTATTCTCTACCAATGATCTTAAGGCAACAACACTACAGTGATGATCATTGTCAGTAGGCTATTAGCTCACTGTCTGCTTTCTAGTGACCAGATCTTTTATGAATTTTGCATAACTAGGCATCAAATCCAATGCCTCTACAAGTGGTATGTTTATAGATATCTCCTTTAACATAGACAAGAACTTTTGATATTTTCCCTCTTCCTATTCTATTTCAATATCTATGGATAAGGTAGGAGAGGTCTTGTAATGGTGTTCAAAATAGGCTCCTCAACCTTACCCTTACTTTGTCTTCCTTACTACTACTCTAAAAATCTGATGATTTCTTAGCTTCATCTTCAGGTGCTACCACTATATCTGCAATATTATCACTATTTTTTTACTTATTCATAGAGGGCATGGGCCGATACATGGTGGTCTTACCACTCTGAGTGGTAATAGCATGAAAGTGACTATAATTTTTCAGGTTTTGCACTACTTTACTGGTAAGATTATCAAGCTACTTTAGTTTCAATGTGCCCAAAATTTGGCCAAACTGTTGGTCTAGTTTTTTTTATCATAGTGACATACATCTCAACTTTGTGATTCAGCCATGATAGGTCTTCCTTAATCTCTTTAAGACAATTTTATTGAGTTTATTGGCCTGTTACAAATTTTGTCAACATTTCTTTCATTCTAGGCTTTGTATCTCGGCCATCTGGTGGAACATATTTACCACTCTTCCCTTTGTAATTATCCTTATGCCACCAATCACTATCTTATTCTCTACTCATGCTTCGGTGCCTATCACCATAATAGTTCTAACCTCAGTTTCTATTCCCCTTGGCTTAAAAAACCACTTCATGATCCAAATATTTCTCTTTCTTATACACATCATGCTTATAAGCTCTAGAAATAAATACCTGTGCCCTAGTTGTGTTCACCTTTTTAGCCATTATCGCAACAAATTATTTTGAAAGCAATAGTTTTGAGTTGTGCAACTTCTTGTTCTACCATATAATCTCTAGCTTTATGGTCACTACTAACTCCAATAGCATATGTATCGGCTCATCTATCATAGTCCTAAGTGTGCCATCCTCAGTTAGTGACAGAGATCTCATCTAGTATCTCCTGAGCCATATCCCAACATAAACACATAAATGTACCTCCAGATATTATGTCTGTCATTGCCTATAGCTAACATTCAAAGATATGTAGAATATCTCAAACATGTTGGACCCTAGAGTTTAGTGACGAGGTTCCATGCTCAATTTCTTTTTGAACCAAAACCATGCTTTATAAATAAAATTTGCAGGCAACCATAAAAAATTTTAGATCTCATCTTTTAGTTATAGTACCCTGGCAAGAGGAAATAATCAATTCAAAAACTATCTGCACAATTCTTTACAAGTCTTGATTGACCATGTTGGAAATTTCCCCACCCATAGTGATGCTTCACCAGTTACTGAAAAAGGGATCAACCATAATCTCAATGCTTCCTGATCCACCCAAGGGATAGCATATAAATTTCATATTCCAGTAAAATTGGCAATATGTATGTTTGCATAATCTATTGCTGCCCCAAAAAATACATCCTTTAGATTCAGTAGTTGGATCATTTCACTTGTAATATCAAAATTTACATTATGAGGTAATATAGGTGGAACAATGGCTCTTATCTCAGCAAGCTTTATATAAACCATGTCTTCATCTTCATCATTTGCTGGTAAATGCTAATAGACTGGGGTTACTCAAGCTCTACCACCATGCTTACCATCTCGATTTCCATTGAGTGGTGCTCGCTGATCAACTGCCTTGGCTTGGCTAGCTCTACCTACTGAGCCAACTAGGCTTCTTCAGCTTCTCTTCTCTTTTTTTCAACTGCCTCTACTAATATCAGCTTGGTATGTATTTTAGCAACATTTTGTGTATTATCTAGAGCAGCGGGAGGAATAGTAAGAGAATCATCCTAAACTCATGCTAGAATACTATCACAAACAAGCTCTATTATCCTTCTTGGTGTTTGCAAAATTCTATTAAGTTTTGGATTAATAAATAATAAGGGATTTTCTTGACTCCTTATGCCGGTAGTACATCAGTGTATACCTAACAAAGGGAAAAAAATAACAAAAACTAGAAAATTCCTCCAAATTTAATCAACAATCCACACCATAATTCTCCATCAATAATACTAAAATTTGAAATCGCCCAAAACTAACCTCCAAAGAAGTATTCCACAATTGATACCAAATATAGTAACCCAAATAAGGTTAGGGTTAAACCCATATGAAATATGCAATACGCCAAAGTTTTCTAGATAATTTCATCCTAAGAATGCTTAGTGTTAGATTCTAAATTGAATGATGATTTTTCCATGAGGAATTTTCTTGATTTTCACTTTTGTCATGTGGGAAATTCAATAAGATTTTAATTGATAAAAGATTCACTTAAATTCTATAATCGGGTAACAAGTTATGCCTATTTAAAGTTTCCATTGTAAAATAGCACCATATTGGTCAGTGGCGCACCACGCCGCAAGATAAAATGGCAATTGTCCTTTTCCAGTGTCTCAGGGCAATTTCCCCCGTGTCGTGCAAAATTTCCAGGTCAGGAAGGAAGGGTCAATGCGATGGCTCCATATCGAGCAAACGCTCAGTTTCCTAATAGGAAAATTCCAGTGACACGGTGCAATAGCACCGCATTGCGCTAGGGGCCCAGTTACCCAAAATATACTAGTTTCTCTCAAGTGTCTCTTAAGTTTCTCTTAAGAACAAGCTAGGGTTTCTATTGGGATTCAAATTCAAGAAGGTTTCACCGTCAGTACACACAAAATCAAAAACTAAGGTATGCGTAGTGTTCATTCATAGACTCCTTTCATCCCTAAAGCCCAAGAATCTCTTTTCTAAAGTAAACCTTTTAGATTTTATTTATGAACTTCAAGTTGGGTTTATTTTGTTTATGTTGAGAATGGTCAATTGAATTCAAATCCATTGTGGGTGATTAATGTTTTGTTGAATTGATTTGTATAGATATATATTCATGTGAACCTATGATTATACCCTAGGATGTTGAAATTAGATGTTGAATCATGATGTATAATTGTTGTATAATGGTGCATACATATATTATGCATATCATGTGTTTGATTAAATGCCGATATGAAGGAAAAGAGCCCAACTAGCATGATATTATAAAATTTCCATGTTTGTATAAGTTTATGCATATCACATGTTAGATGAGGTGATTCAATATATGAATTATGAATTGTGTTGTTGGTCATATGTTCACATAAGCCATGCTATGTCAGTTTCCTTCCATCTAGTCCTTGGGGTACTTATCCCCAACAATTTAGTTGTGCGTCTAGAGCCATGTCATCTTTTCATGATACTCTCATTCATGATTTGATCGATATAACTTAATCATTTATGTGACTTGAGAAAACCCCAAAATATCATAAATATCAGTAATCTAAGTAGTTCAATAATCTCAGTGATCTCAGTACGCATTAATCTCAGTAACCTCAGTATTCCCAGTCAATCTCAGTAACTTCTATATTATCAGTCAGTCCTTAGAACTAAGTACATTCTATCAGTCAATGAAACTTAGATAATTTAATTCACTTTAGCTCCGCTAAACAATACCACTAGTATCAGTTCAGCTCAGTTAATCAGTTCAGTGTCTTTCAGATGGGAGTAGGATTCAGTACCGAGCGAGCCTTGGGATGGGGACTCACCCGCTAGATAAGACAGAGATCTCTAGTAGGAATTCCTATGTTCTAGAAAAACATAGCCAGTATAGGTTGAGATGAAACCTACATATTTAGGTAGTTATATACATCTTGTTTGGATTACCTACCAGGAGGGGTTTATGGAAGAGCTCCCTGTCAGAGAGGGTATACGCATAGAAGGTCTTTACTAGTGGCATGGTACTGACATACTTCCAGCTAGGTTTATAGGTTGGACCCCACCAGTTTAGTTCTGAAGTATGTTGATTAGATGATCACTTCCCACAGTTACAATTTCAGTCACTGCCTCAGACTTAGTAAATGAACTTAGATAGTTCTTCAGATTTTAGGACCATTAGATATAGTCAACTCAGATATAGAATGGAACTCAGATATTTCCATCAAATTCAAGATTGTAAGATACAATCATTCATGTAATCAGTTATATTAGCTATCAAAACTCATGTCATCAGTATTCATCTTCATAATTGTTAGATAAAGTGAACTAGATAAGTTCTTCATAATCAGAACTATCAGACAAAATTATTCATGTATCAGTAACATATTATCAGTTCCTCAAATATCATTAATTCTCTGTTATTAGTAAAACTCAGTAGTTAGAACTCAGTATTCAGTCCTAGCATGATCTCAGTTACAGTTATGTATGCATGCATGTATTCTCACATTCATGTTAGTCAGTTAGTTAGTATTGTTCATGCATATGAACCTATTGTATTCAGCCTACCTCACTTTCATACCAATATATTCAAAGTACTAATGCATCTAGCTCCAGAGAACCAGTAGCATTCCAGTTTAGTGATCAGAGTTAGCAGTGAGTCCTTATTCTCCGAGGACATGATGATTTTATTTATAATTCAGTTTTTAATTTATTTTAGTAGTCTGAGTTAGATAGGGAGATGTCCTATCAACTCATTTTTAGATAGTTTAGAGGCTTTCAGATTATACCATGTTAGACAGTTATTTTAGATTTGCTTTGGTATTATTATACCATTTTCAGACATTGTTTATCTGATGTTCATTATGTTTTGAACCTTATGGCTATTTAGTTCATGTTTTCGTATTTTATGGTATATTATGCAGTATACAGGTACAAATATCATTCATGGGTTAGCTTGTGGTCCTTCGGGGTCATAAGTACCATGTAGTGTTCTGGTACCATATTCGGGGCGTTACCAATGTGGTATCAGAGACTAAGGTTCAATAGTGTCCTTGAAAGTTTGAAAGTCGCATCTAGTAGAGTTTTGTACATGGGTGTATTGTGCACTACACTTATGTGTAGGAGGCTATGAGATGTTTTAGGAATAATTTCCCTTTTTTCAGTATTTGTGTAGTGCAAGTGAGTATGACCTTCAGTTAACTCTCAATCTAATCCTCTTCTTCCCTTAGTTTACAGATCATGCCTCCCAAAAGGACTAACTAAGGCTAAAACGGAAGTCAGTCAGCACCTCAGACAGTCAAGGCAGATCCCCTGGAAGAGCATGTCTCCCATGCAGAATTCAGGACTGCATTTACTACCCTAGCCAGTTTAGTTACAGCTCAGAATGAATGGCCAGCTTCTCTTCCAGTCAACACAGTGGCCAATGTTGTTGTAGCTAGGATTTAGGACTTCACCCGAACGAATCTTTCTTTATTCACCAGTTCAAAGTCCAAAGAGGATCCACAGGAGTTCCTCAATCAAGTTTAGAAAGTGATAGACATCATGGGAGTAACTTCCAGTGAGAGTATAGAGTTAGCCACCTATCTCTATAAGATGTATCCCTTACATGGTATAAATAGTGAAAGGTAGATGGGGGTACAGATTCACAACCCATAGAGTGGGAAGAGTATGTTGCAGCTTTCTTAGATTGGTTCTTTTCCATAGAGCAGAAAGAATCCAAAGTATTAGGTTTCATTAATCTCAGACAAGGTATAATGAGCGTATAAGAATACTTCTTAAGTTCATTCAGTTAGCTAGGTACGCTCCCCATGTAGTAGCAGACAGTAGATCTAGAATGAGTAAGTTTGTGTCATAGGTATCAGGTAAAGTGGCTAAGGAATGTAGGACTGCGATGTTGATTGGTGAAATGGATATATATATATATAGTCTTATGGTCTATGCTTACCAGATTGAAGAGCTGAAGCTTAAGAAGATAGAGAGAGCAAGAAAGAGAGCCAAAACTGGTTGTTATAGTTTTGCTCGGCATGGGTCACAGGATGGAAACCATTCTCAGTTGTTTCAAAAATATTCATCCCCATTTCTCTCTTTAGCTAGTTCCTTAGTATCAAAGTTCATAAATAACCCTAAGAATGGGGCATCAGGCTCCAAGGACTAGAGTAGTGAGAGTAGGATTCTTACTCATCCACTTTGCGAAGAGTGTGGTAAGCATCATAAGGGTATGTGTAAATCCGGTAGTGGTGTGTATTTTAGATGTGGTGAGTTAGGTCACAACGTCATAGATTGCCCCCAGTCAAGTTATCAGAGTCATCTCTACTTCTCAGTTCAGTTCGGCCGCGCAAGTCAGCAGGGTGCTAATTCTAGCGCTATCAGTGCGCAACGCCCAAACAGCCTCAATGCACTTTAGTCCTGACAAGATCAGGAAAGTCCTTCTGATATTTTCATTGTTAAGTTACAGATGCCTTATTTTCATGTTCATGTTTCTTAAGATTCAGGAGTTTCAGTTTGCTTAGTATTATGAATCATGTTCCATGAACACAAAAATTTTAGACTTAGGCATACAGCTCATGACTCAGGCACTTATGCCATGTTTTTCCATATGTCCAGCCCACATGACTCATGCTCCACTCATAGTGATCAGTCAAGTTCAGATTATGTCTTGTATACCTCCAGTTTAAATCTCTTCAAAAACCCATAATATTGGTATTCCGTTTCTCAGGCCTTAGTTGATTGTTGAGGTTGATATAGTATTTGTTTGAGCATCAAATCCTTGCCTATTCCAATCTTTCCCCAATTAGATTATCAATATCTAGTCTCAGTATATCAATATCAGTTTAAACCTCAATTATCAGAACCCAATATTCAGTTCTAGTAAGAATCTCAATTAAATTTTTAGTTATAATACCAACTTCAGTTCAGTAATTAGATTAGAAACTAAGTTTAGTCCCAGACTTGATTGACCAATGCCACAGCTACCAATCACTTAGTTAGTAGTATTTTACTACCTTAGTCTACAGAATATTTCTGGACCATTTTATCCGCCTAGCCTTAGGTTCTCGAATAATTTAGTATTTTATGAAATCACACTTAGCTATCTCATGTTACTCTATTATTCCCTTTCTTATGTTCACAAAATCTCCATTTTCTTAGCCTAGTTATTCACACTACCAGTCAATCTTACATGACCAGTACTTAACCATTAATAAGTCAGCAAATCAGATGAGCCATTCAATAGGGAATTAGTTTAAATAGCCAGTATTTCAGTCTAGCAGTCAATCAGACAAGTTGGTATGGTTTGGTTTCCCATCTTTTCATCTATTTTTATTATCTGAAATCTCATTAATAAAAGCATTCTAAGATGAATCAATTATGTAGATGCAAGATCAACTCAATTCATGTATCATGCTTCAATTTCAAATCTTAGCTAATCAGTCATGATTCCACTTCTAGGTGCTTTGTGCATCGCTTTAGTCTTCAATATCTCTGTAAAGCCAGTATTCTTTGAGAGACTTAGTGACCCAATAGGGAGATACCCTAAAAGTCCTCAACACTCTTATAACTTAAATTAAGTTCTCTTCATATAAAGAATTTAGTTTAGAGTAGAGGGTACTCATTAGATGACCCTCAAAGTCCCAACCTCAGCCGTGGGCCAGGTATTCAAAGGTTCAGTTCAGTTTATGATGTTCAGTTCGTATGTCACGTATTAGAAAAGAAGCAGTTAGGTTATTATGTTTCTACTCATACACGTTTAGTAGGACGATCTCGAGTTCATTAGCATTTCTGGTTAATATAACATTTCTCCTTAGTCTTACTCAGTTTCATGTTCAGTGTTCATCACAAACTTGGTACTAACTACCCTTGCATATTCAGCTATGCATTCTTATATTTGTTCAATCATGTAATTATGAATTAGACATGCATTCTCATTGGGAGAAATTCAGTGCATTAGAATATTCAGTTATGTACTTATAAGTCAATTATTAGTCATGTATCAGACATGCATGAATTCAGCTTATTAGTCATTCATCAGATATGCATGTTCACTATGTTATATTCAGCCATCATTCAAGTCAGTCATGATATCATGTTCCAGTTATTTATGTTCAGTATGTATGTCAGTGTATGTTATTCCCCTCACTCTCAGTCTCATTCGAGGATGAATGTTCCCAAGGGAGAGATATTGTAATACCTTAAAGTTTCCTTGCTAATTTCATACAGAGAATGCCTAGTATTAGCTTCTAAATTGAATGATGATTTTTCCATGAGGAATTTTCAAGATTTTCATATTTTGACATGTGGTAAATTCAATAAGCTTTCCATCAATATAAGATTTGCTTAAATCCAATAACTGGGTAAGAAGTTATGCCTATTTCAAGTTCCCATCATAAAACAGTGCCATATTGGTCAGTGGCACACTGACCCACAAGATAAAATGGCAATTGTACTTTTCCAGTGTCTCAGCATGATTTTACCCATATTTCGCCAAAGTTCCAGGTCATGAAGGAAGGGGAAACATGGTGGCTCCGCATCGCGCCATCCCTCAATTTCCCAATTGTCAAATTCCAGTGACATGGCGTGATAGCACCGCGTCGTGCTAGGGTTAAAAGGGTCAATTTCATATCCCTATTTAAACCCAATAACACATGATTTACCCATTCTTCACTATAAATATAGTAGTTTCTCTCAATTTTCTCTCAAGAACAAGCTAGGGTTTCTATTGGGGATTTAAATTCAAGAATGTTTCACCGTCAATCTTCACAAAATCACAAACTAAGGTATGCATAGTTTTCATTCATGGACTCCTTTCGTCCCTAAAGCCCAAGAATCTCTTTTCTAAAGTAAAGATTTTAGATTTTCTTTATGAACTTCATGTTGGGTTTATTTTTATTAGGTTGAGAATGATCAATTGAATTCAAATCCATATTGGGTAATTAATGTTATATGGAATTGATTTGTATAGATGTATATTCATGTGAACCTATGATTAAACCCTAGGATGATGAAATTAGATGTTGAATCATGATGTGTAATTATTGTATAATGGTGTCTACATATATTATTCTTATCATGTGTTTGATTA